>NW_007260523.1:769963-770653 GCF_000164805.1 Carlito syrichta | reverse complement strand
TTTTTCTTGAGTTGGAGTCTCACTCTGTCATCCAGGCTAAAGTGCAGTGGCACGCTCCCGGCCACCACAGCCTTTACCTGTTGGGCTCAGGCAATCCTTCCACCTCAGCCTTCTAAGTAACTGGAACTACAGGCGCATGCCACCACACCCAGCAAATTTTTTGATTTATTGTAGAGATGAGGTCTTGCCAAGTTGCCCAGGCTAGTCTCAAACACCTGGACTCAGGCAATCCTCTCTCCTCCACCTCCCAGATTGCTGGGATTACAGGGGTGAGTCACCATATCAGGCCTCTACTTTAGATGATAAAATATCTGGGAAACTCTCAGTCTGGGTGGATCTCTGAAATATCAGTGACTCTTATCTATGTTCTGTTTTGCCCAGGGCCATCTGTTACTACTTATCAGTGCTTTCCTCTTTCCTTCTAAAAGAAAAAAAATCTTGAAGATTTATATGCTCAGGAACTGTAGGGTTGAAAGAATTTACAAGTTTCCTTTTTGCCTCACAGTGAACCAAGAAGAAAAGAAGTTTTGATAAGAAACGTTTTTGGTAGAAAATAACGAGCTCAGGGCCGGGTGGGGTGGCTCACGCCTATAATCCCAGCACTTTGGGAGACCTAGGCTGGAAGATTGCTTGAGTTCAGGAGTTTAGACCAGCCTGGGCAATATAAGAAGACCTCATTTCTTTTTTTTT
>NW_007260523.1:768947-769943 GCF_000164805.1 Carlito syrichta | reverse complement strand
CAGGTACGCGCTACCACACCCGGCTAATTTTTTGATTTATTGTAGAGATGAGGTCTCGCCAAGTTGCCCAGGTGGGTCTCGAACCGGCGGACTCAGGCAATCCACTAACCTCGGCCTCCCAAAGTGCTGGGATTACAGGCTGAGCCACCGCCCAACAAGACCTCATTTCTACAAAAACTTTTTAAAAATTAGCTGGGCATGGTGGCACATACCTGTAGTCCCAACTATTCTGGAGCCTGAGGTGGGAGGATTGCCTGCACCCAGGAGATCAAGGCTTTGGTGAACTATGATCATGCTACTGCATTTCAGCCTGGGCAGCAGAATGAGTCTCTGATTCAAAAAAAAGAAAAGAAAAAACAGAAAAGAGAAAGAACATAATGAGCTCGAATTTTAAAATAAGCATTTGTAACTTAGATCATTGGTATGTGGAGACAGCCTGTGGATTTAGCCTAGAGTTCTCCCAGATAGACCAACTCCCAAATAATAACAGCATACAAATATCCACATGGATTTACACAAGTTTTTTTTCTTTTTTTTTTTTTTTGAGTTGGAGTCTCACTCTGTCACCCAGTCTGGAGTGCAGTGGCACACTCACAGCCACCGCAGCCTCCATTTATTGGGCTCCGGTGATCCTTCCAGCTCAGCCTTCCAAGGAGCTAGAATTACAAACATGCACCACCACATTCGGCTAGTGTTTTGATTTATTGTAGAGATGAGGTCTCACCAAGTTGCCTAGGCTGGTCTCGAGCCTGTGGGCTCAGACAATCCTCTCACCTTGGCCTCCCAAAGTGCTGGGATTACAGGCATGAGCCACTGCGCCTGGCCGAATGGTTAGTCTAGGGACATGTATTGGAACCTGACCTAGAAAGATGTTGCCAGGGGAGAGAAGCAGGAAGGGCATCCCAAGTGAAGAAAATAGCAGGAGCAAGCCGGGCTTGGTGGCTCAGCCTGTAATCCCGCATTTTGGGAGGCTGAGGTGAGTGGATGGCCTGAGCC
>NW_007260523.1:767644-768737 GCF_000164805.1 Carlito syrichta | reverse complement strand
CTCTACAATAAATCAAAAATTAGCCGGGCGTGGTAGCGCATGCCTGTAGTTCCAACTACTTGGAAGGCTGAGGCGGAAGGATCGCCGGAGCCCAGAGGGTCAAGCCTGCAGTGGCCGGGAGCGGCCACTGCACTCCAGTCTGGGCGACAGAGTGAGACTCCAACTAAAGAAGAAAAAAAATAAAGAAAATAGCAGGAGCTGAGCCGGGCTCGGTGGCTCAGCCTGTAATCCCGCGCCCTGGGAGGCTGAGATGAGTGGATTGCCTGAGCCCGCGGGTTCAAGACCTGCCTGGGCAACTTGACAAGACCTCATCTCTACAATAAATCAAAAAATCAGCCGGGCGTGGTAGCGCATGCCTGTAATTCCGGCTACTTGGAAGGCTGAGGCGGAAGGATCGCCGGAGCCCAGCAGGTCGAGGCTATGGTGGCTGGAAGCGGTCACTGCACTCCAGTCTGGGCGACAGAGTGAGACTCCAACTCAAAAAAAAAAAGCACTTCTTTCTTTTCTTTTCCTTTTTTTTAATCAAGGTCTCACTCTGTTGCCAGCCTGGAGTACAGTGGCACAATCACAGCTCATTGCCACCTCCAAATCAGCCCGGCTGATTTTTTGATTTATTGTAGAGATGAGGTCTCGCCAAGTTGCCCGGGCGGGTCACGAACCCGCGGGCTCAGGCAATCCACTCACCTCAGCCTCCCAAAGGCGCGGGATTACAGGCTGAGCCACCGAGCCTGGCCCAAGAAGTGCTTTAATAGCTAGGAGAAGGCATTGCTGGATTTAGCATTGATGGGGTGCTTACCACGTGCCAGGCACTAGCTATACCTTGAGTATCCCTAATCTCTTTACCTCAATACTGTCAGGTAAGTCCCATTTCACAGACAAGGAAACCAAGGCCTTAGAGAGGAGATACTTTAGCTATATTGTAGCCAAACCATTGAGCACAGGCAGGCTGGCCAGAGATCATGCTCTTTTTTTTCTCTCTCTTTTAATTTTTTTATTTTAAAGGTGTGGGGTACGTTTCAGGGTTAGGTATACAAATGTTCATTACGCAGGTGCCCTTGTTGATGAGGTGTGTCCCCCCTCCCCAGGCAGATTC
>NW_007260523.1:761052-767624 GCF_000164805.1 Carlito syrichta | reverse complement strand
AGGCAGATTCCCGCGGCTGCCAATCCCGCCGTGCTCACCCCCCACCCCTCCCGCCCAGCAGTTTCCCCACTACTGCCAAACCAGTTCATTCTCTCGATCATTCATTAGACAATATAACTTCAGCAAAGTCATACTGTTTAGAAAGAAAACACCAGAAGAAGAGAAATTTCAGTCATTAATCCATGAGACCAGTCATATAGACATGGACACTTTTCAAGTCCTTTGCATGTTTTCTTTTTCTTCTTTTTGTTTTTGTTTTTTGGTTTGTTTGAGTTTTTTTTTGAGTAGGAATCTCACTCTGTCATCGGGGTGGAGGGCAGGCACGACCCCAGCCACTGCAGCCTCGACCTGCTGGGCTCAGGCAAACCTTCTGCCTCAGCCTTCCAAGTAGATGGAACTGCAGTCACATGCCACCACGCCTGGCTAATTTTTTGATTTATTGTAAATATGGGGTCTCACCAAGTTGCCCAGGCTGGTCTTGAATCCATGGGTTCAGGCAGTCCTCTCACCTTGGCCTCCCAAAGTGCTGGGATTATAAACATGAGCCAACACACCTGGCATGCATGTTTTCATCCTTGTCACTTGAGTCCCAACCTAAGGGGTGGGGTGACTAACACTGTGTAGCCTAGTAGAGCTGCCTGATGGTTCCATCAATTCCCAGAGCTAAAGTGGAATGGCTTCCAGGCCATAGTCTCAAATGCTGGAATTAAGCCTGGCTTCTAAACCAACAGCTCAGATGAACCTGCATCAAGTCCACGTTTACAGAGCTCTGTTCTATCTTATATTCCAGTTCTGGTGACTGCACATGCTGAATGCTAGGACGTTCTGCTCCAGTCTCCATTGAGGACCAAGATGTTCACATTCCCAACTGCTAGGAGTGTTGGGTGCTGAAGCCTTATAACTGAGTCCCCATCTGGGAGTTAACTTTGGCTAAAGGGCGTTGCCACAATCAAGCTTCTGTCTCCTCTCTGCAGGCAGCCCATATCCAGTGACTGGCAAGTGTAGAGGTGCAAAGCCCACCCCCTTGCTTATTGTTGGATAATTCTGAAGGGCCATCCCAGTTCAGAGCTTCTTACAGACCAGGTATGGTGGCTCACGCCTGTAATCTAGCACTTTGGAAGGCCAAGGGAGGAGGATTGCTTTATTTATTTATTTGCTTATTTATTTATTCATTTATTTATTTTTTGAGTTGGAGTCTCACTCTGTCGCCCAGATTGGAGTGTGGTGGCATGCTCCCGGCCACCGCAGCCTCGACTTGCTGGGCTCCAGCGATCCTTCCACCTCAGCATTCTAAGTAGCTAGAACTACAGGCGTGCACTACCACGCCTGGCTAAGGAGGATTGCTTTAGCCCAGGAAGGAGTTTGAGACCAGCTTGGGTAACACAGCAAGACCTGGTCTCTACAAAAAAAAAAAAAAAAAAATAGCTGGACATGGTAGTATATGCCTGTATAGTCCCAGTTACTCAAGAGACTGAGGAGGAAGGATCTCCTGAGTCTAGGAGATTGGGGCTGCAGTCAGCTATGATTATACCATTGCACTCCAGCCTGGGTGACAGAATGAGACCCTGACTCAAAAAATAGAAAAAAAGGGCAGGCGTGGTGGTGCATGCCTATAATCCCAGCACTTTGGGAGGCTGAGGTGAGAGGATTGCCTGAGCCCATGGGTTTGAGACCAGCCTGGGTAACTTGGTGAAATCTCATCTCTCAATAGATCAAAAAATTAGCCAGGCATGGTGGCACATGCCTATAGTTGCAACCACTTGGAAGACTGAGACAGAAGGATCGCCTGAGCTCAGCAGGTTGAGACTGCAGTGGCTGTGAGTGTGCCACTGCACTCCAGCCTGGGTGACAGAGTGAGATTCCAACTCAAAAAAATAAAATAAAAAAGAGCTTCTGGTAAGAATGACCGAATACTCTGTAACAAATGCTTTACAGTTCAAAAACTCTGTTCATTCCTGCTTCCTCATTCCCTTACAGGTGTCATTCTCAAAAGCGTTTCAGAGTCTGTTTCCCAGGAATCCCAGTCTAAGACAGTCAGTGTGGAAGAAAAGTCTAAGATAAGATTTGGGGGCTGACCTCCTGCTTGCTAGCTGGCAGTGAGGACACTGTCATTGGTGGGTAGAATGCTGATCGCTCATAGCATGCTATGCAGGTGTGATTGTTTAAATCTTCCTGGTCAAGGAAAAAGAAGGGAATGCACTGGCTGTGTACTATCTCAGGAGATGAGAGGCTTTGTGGAAGTAGTAAGTATAAGGACTATGGAATCAAATGGCTCTTGCTGGGTCTTGCTGATTTTTTTGGCAAAAGACAAGGGAAGGCTGAGGTGATTAATCTCCAATTTACAGTGCATTGTGAGAGTCAGAAGGTTTCTACTGCAACACATAAAAAGACTCATTTTTCTGCTGGAGAGCAGAAAAAACTGAGTTCCAGGTTTGTTTGTTTTTTTTTTTGGTGAGTCGGGGTCTCACTCTGTCATCCAGGCTAGAGTGTACGTGGCACAATCATGGCTCACTGTTGCCTCAACCTCCTGTGCTCAGGTGATACTTCTGCCTACAGGCACATGGTACCATCCTCAGCTAATTTTTTGATTTTTGTTAAGGATGAGGTCTCACTATATTGTCCAGGCTGGTCTTAAACTCCTGGGCTCAAGCAATCATCCTGCCTCGGCCTTTCAAAGTGCTGGGATTATAGACGTGAGCCACCACACCTGGCCAGTCCCAGGTTTTTATATGGAGAGTGGAGTTCCAGAGAAGGTTGAGTTCTTAGGCTGAGCACAACTGTGACACCAAAGTTAGGTTCTGATTGGAAAGGAGTGGGATCCTGAAATGCGATGGGGAGATCTTGGTTCATATACTTGAAAACATTGAATCTCCAGATTCCTCTGAATCCTATGAGCTCACTTCTTATTAAAGTGTAGAGTCCGTCACACTTGAAGGTGATGGCTTCTGCTTCTGAAAACTACACGAAAAGTACTAAAGGAAGAGAAATGTCAGTCATGAGTCCAATGAGATCAGCCATATAGACATTCTGAGGATCTACCCCGAACACTAGGTCAACAAACAGGGTTAAGACACAACATAACCCAGCCGGGGAACTATTGGGTTGACCGAGGGAGGAACGGACAATGCCCTGAAGGAGCTGGCCAATATGTACTAGCAGAAGCTGGGACGGTTTATATGGCAATGAACAGTAAGGATGCTGCAGCAGGGGTGGGACATCAAGTTGGATAGGGGAGAGTTTATTAACATGGCTAGAATTCAGTCTCTTAACATAATGTACGTGACCCTCTGTGATACGGTTTTTGGCTATCTCTCTGACACGAGTTTTTGTCTCAATTTGTCCTCTTGGTTCTGGTCATATCCAGCTACCTAGACCAAGTTCTTTCATCTCTCTGCAAGACCAGGAACTTCCCTCTTTACCTAGACTGTTTACCCTATTCCACCCCCATTCTGCCCCTGCCAAGACGCTGATAGCTTATTTCTCAAAACTCAGCCAACCAGGGAATTTTATATGTTAATGGAAGAATAAATTAATGCGCCTTTTTGGGGAAACAGTTTGGCAATACTAAGAGCCTTAAAATGTTTGTAAATCTAGACTCAGTAATCCTGCTTTCCCCTAGGGGAATAATCTGAAATACAGTCAAAAGCTTATGCACAAAGATACCTAAAATGGCATATTTGATATTACAAAAATTTGTGTAACCCGCACACCTGAAAATATAGAGTTATATAAATTATGCCCATACAAAGCAATTGTATGCAGCTGCTGAAATAATTTATAATGATATGAAAACAGTTGTACTAATTAGAAAAACAAAATATAAAATTTAATATGATCTAAACTTTGTGTGTGTGTGTGTGTGAGTGTTTGTTTTGAGTTGGAGTCTCACTCCTTCACCCAGGCTGGAGTGCAGTGGCACACTCACGGCCACCCCAGCGTTGACCAGCTGGGCTCGGCGATCCTTCTGCCTTCCAAGTAGCCAGAACCACAGGTGTGTACTACCACACCCGGCTAATTTTTTGATTTATTGTAGAGACAAGTTCTTGCCAAGTTGCTCAGGCTGGTCTCAAACAGTGGGCTCAGCAATCCACTTGCTTTGGCCTTCCAAAGTGCTGGGATTACAGGCTGAGCCACCAAATCCGGCCAATATGATCTAAACTTTGTAATGATGCAATAGGAAAAAACATTGAAAGAAAATATACCAAAATCAAATAGTTATTGCTGAGCATTGGAATTACAGCTGATATGTTTTATTCTTCTTTCTTTTTTTTTTTTTTTTTTTTTTTTTTTTTTTTTTTTTTGAGTTAGGGTCTCACTCTGTCACCCAACCTGGAGTGCAATGGCCTCTGCCTACTAGGATCAGGTGATCCTTCCAACTCAGCTTCCCAAGTATCTGGGACTACAGGCACATGTCACCATGACCAATTAATTTTTTTATTTTTTGTAGAGACAAGGTCTTGCTAGGTTGACCAAGCTGCTCAAACTCCTGGGCTCAAGTGATCCTCCTGCTTTGGCCTCCCAAAGTGTTGGTATTACAGGCATGAACCACTATGCCTGGCAGTTTTTTTTTCTTTGTTATGCTTTTTTATGTTGTCCAAACTGACTCAGGGTATAGGCATCGCTTCATAATTAGTAAAAAGCAATACATAGGCTTTGAAAAGACGCAGCTAAGTATCACTTCTTCTAGGGAATAGTTTCCTTTCTTCCATAATATGGATTAAAAAATATACACAGGGCACCAAAAAGATGTGTACACACTTTAAGTATGATGTTCACTCAAAAGATGGCGTTAATCAAATGAATGCTAGCGTCACCGTGCCACAGGCAGGACAGTCAAAGAAAATGGCAGAAGCATGGTTGCACGAACATCATACTACACACCGTTATCATAATTTAATTCAACTTCAAAAAGTAATACATAGATAGCATCTCTTAAAATGTGTATACATGTTTGGCACCCTTTGTATATATAAATTATAAATATATAACATATATATTTAAATAAAATCATGGCCCTTGCCAAACACAATGATCTATTGACCCATCTGTACCCTCCACTGGGATTGAGAGGGCAAGAATTTTGTCTTTTATTGCTATAACTTTGGCATCTATGCATTGCCTGGCAAATAGTAGGTTCCTAATAAATATTTGTTTGCTTTTGGGGGGAGACAAAGTTGTTGTTTCTTATTTTGTTGTTTCTAAAGTTATGTTGCTGCTTTTGAGCTTTAGACCAGGATAAAAAGTCTTTATTATTTTTGATCCTAAGAATATAAAAAGCCGGCCGGGTTCGGTGGCTCAGCCTGTAATCCCAGCACTTTGGGAGGCCGAGGTGAGTGAATTGCCTGAGCCCGCGGTTCGAGACCCGCCTGGGCAACTTGGTGAACCCTCATCTCTACAATAAATCAAAAATTATCTGGGCGTGGTAGTGTGCACCTGTAGCTCCGGCTACTCGGCAGCCTGAGGCGGAAGGATCGCCGGAGCCCAGCGGGTCGAGGCTGCAGTGGCCGGGAGTGGCCACTGCACTCCAGTCTGGGCGGCTGAGTGAGACTCCAATTCAAAAAAAAAAAAAAAGAATATAAAAAGCCCACATTTTATTAAAAACAAAATTCTTGGAAGAAATACTAGTGTAATACACTTTAGTTTTGGTGAGTGAAATATGCATGGTTAGGTATCATTTTAAACAAAGTCCAGGACTCCTGACAAAAAGAATAAACCAAGATTAGAGTCAAAACATGATGCATGCTGCAGTTATTCCCTGAACCACAGTAATATGATATTAATACTAGGATTTCCCTCAAAATAAACTCAATTTAACACAGTGTTCTTCCAGGCCAGTGTGAAGGAAGGCAGGTGTTTTCCCAGTGCTGTTGTTCTCCTCCAGAGCTGTGAGCTCCAGTGCAATGTTTCACAGCCAGATAAACAAGCGTTATTCCAACTGGCTCAAGGTACATCCAATAGTAAAATGCCAGGAATGAGTGGTCTCTGTTGTCCTCCAAAACACATTTTCCTGAGCAGACTTTTATTGTGAAAATGTTCATAGTTTGCACGAATTACTCCCAGCTGGACGTTCTTGTCCAGTTTAACAGTTACATAACATAAACTTTCATGTGAGAATTTTGAATAGCACAGCAGAGACAAGAAAACAGATGAACTTGTCCTTGTATTACCACATCTTGGCAAAAAGTGAACGTCCTGTTTCAAATGTAAAGGAAATCTTATTTTGGGGAACTATGTAAATAAGTTGGGGGAAATCTTGGTCGCTGAATCTGTCACTAAGATTTCCTCTAGTCATAACCAGAGGGTCGCAGTTATTATCACTTTCCAGTGTGGAAATGCATGTTCTTTCAGGTCGTGTTTATGCAGACATGCGTGTATGGAGGGGTAGGTGGAGTCCTTGTTGGGCTCCATGACTTGGAGGATGACTCACAATCACCCTGAAATATATTAGGACCTTAAGGAAATAATCCCCCCTTGGAGAGGAAACTCTGCAGGCGGATGGTGATGAGGAGAGAGGGCTGGGGTTAGAGCCAGTGCGCTGGGGCCCGGCTCCTAGCTTCTGGTGTGGGCACCCC
>NW_007260523.1:760659-760888 GCF_000164805.1 Carlito syrichta | reverse complement strand
AACTGCACCCCTTAGCACCCCAACCAACCCTAAGACCCCGTCCTCCACCACAAGCTCCGCCCCATCGCACCCCGCCCTGAGCCGTGTCCTAACTCTTCAAGTCCCGCCCTCCACCCTCAAGTCTCGCCCTTAGCCGCATCCCCAGTACCCTAACCACGCCTCATGCCCCGTCCTCCACCTTCAAGCCCCGCCCCATCGCGCCCGCCCTGAGCCGGGCCCTCCAGCAACC
>NW_007260523.1:759526-760133 GCF_000164805.1 Carlito syrichta | reverse complement strand
GCCCCGCCCTCCACCCGCAAGCCCCGCCCCATCTCGCCTCGCCCTGTGCCCGGTCCCCCGGCGACCCAACCACGCCCAGGACCCGGGCCTCCACCCCAAGCCCCGCCCCATCGCACTCCGCCCTGAGCTGTGTCCTCAGCACCCTAACCACCCTCAAGCGCCGCTCTCCACCCGCAAGCCCCGCCCTCCACCCGCAAGCCCCGCCCCATCTCGCCTCGCCCTGAGCCGGGTGCCCCGGCCACCCAACCACGCCCAGGACCCGG
The DNA here is from genome assembly GCF_000164805.1 of Carlito syrichta. NCBI lineage: Eukaryota > Metazoa > Chordata > Mammalia > Primates > Tarsiidae > Carlito > Carlito syrichta. Next base: position 759,870 of record NW_007260523.1, on the reverse strand, counting down.
GCCTCCACCCCAAGCCCCGCCCCATCGCGCTCCGCCCTGAACCGCGCGTCCTCCGAGACCCTGGCCCCGCCTCAAGCCCCGCCCTCCGCCCGCAAGCCCCGCCCCCACCTGAGGCCCTGCCGCGTCGCCTCTGGCCCTGAGCCGCGCCCCCCAGCGCCCCAACCCCCTGAAACCTCGCGGGGCGGCCCCCCTCGCGCCGCCGCGCTCGTTGCCGACCCGGAAGACGCAGCGCGCGCGTGGCCGTCGTGGCTCGGGCGGGGAGAAGTGACTAACGGCCGCGGCGGGCCCTCGGCTGCCCAGGGATGGCGTCGGCGTCCTCGGGGGCCAGGGCCACGGCGCCCGCC
>NW_007260523.1:751243-759213 GCF_000164805.1 Carlito syrichta | reverse complement strand
CGCCAGCTTCAGGCCGAGCGTCCCGGAGGGGCGGCCGAGGAGGAGAAGGAGGAGACCCCCAGCTCAGGGCCGGAGGAGGATGGGGAGGAGGCGCAGCCCCTGCCGCCAGTCTGCGTGTCCCCCATGCGGGGGATGTGGCGGGACGAGAAGGTGGCGCTGTACTGCGACGAGGTGCTGCAGGACTGTAAGGTGAGAAGGAAGGAAGAGACAGGATCGGAATCCAGCCCAGGACCCGGAGAGGCGCCGCGCAGGGTGGCCGGCGGCATGTGGATCTTGAGGGTGACGGCATCACGGGCCCAAGGAAGCCCGGCTTTTGAAAACTCAAGCCGGTTGCGGTGGCTCAGCCTGTAATCCCAGCCCTTCGGGAGGGAGAGGATTGCCTGAGCCCAGAGGTGCGAGACCAGCCCGGGCAACTTGGTGAGACCTCGCCACTACAATATATCCAAAAAAATTAGCCGGTTGTGATGGCACGCACCGGTAGTTCCAGCTACTTGGAAGGCCGAAGTGGAAGGATCGCCGGGGCCCAGCAGGTCGAGGCTGCGGTAGCCGTGAGCATGCCACTGCACTCCAGCCTGGACGAGTGAGACTCCAACTCAAAAAATAAATAGCTATAATAAATAAATAAAATGAATTCAACACTTATAGAGCTTTTGACTTTTAGAGGTACCCACGCCCTGTCCTAGAGGAGTTTGGATTAGGTTTTCTGTCACACAGAACATCATGGGACAGCCCTGATAGAGGATCTCCTGAGAGTTCCCAAAAGGTGAAGATATACAGGCTTTCTCATCGCCAATTTTCTTTTTTTATCATAGAAATGTCTCACCAAGTTGCCCAGGCTGGTCGCGAGCCCGCGGGCTCAGGCAATCCATTCACCTCGGCCTCCCAAAGTGCTGGGATTACAGGCTAGCCACCAAGCCAAGCCGAAATATATTTTATAATCAGAAGATTTTTTAAAACACCTTTACCATAAAAATAAAACAGTGTTTATAACCAACTTACATTTGATATTGAAGGGTGGAGAAGGCAGGCTGTTATTGTCAATGAAAAAATGTGTATATAAATTGTGTCATTAATCAGTCAATATCTAATGACTGAGCTTCATAATAGATTATTTATCATACTTGAGGTAACTGAATTTAAATAATCAAATGGGCTTGATATGCTTATTTATGTTACAGGATAGAGTGCTCTCTCTCTCTCTCTCTCTCTCTCTCTATATATATATATTTTTTTTTTTTTTTTTTTTTTTTTTGAGTTGGAGTCTCTACTGCCCAGGCTGGAGTGCAGTGGCATACTCACGGCCACCCCAGCGTGGACTTGAGGGGCTCTGGTGATCCTTCCACCTCAGCCTCCCAAGTAGCTGTAACTACAGGTGCGCAGTACCATTCCTGGCTAATTTTTTATTTATTGTAGAGACGAGGTCTCACCAAGTTGCCCGGGCTGGTCTCAAACCTCTGGGCTCAGGCAATCCTCTTGCCTTGGCCTCCCAATGTGCTGGGATTACAGACTGAGTCACCGAGCCTGGCTGAGTGTAATTTAAAATTTTTATGTGCCAGATATGTTTAAATAGGTAATTACATCTTTAAAGTTCAAAAAAATAATTGCCTGTTTTTAATATGGTAATGACTATGTTGCTAATTTGTATACTTATGTTTCTTCTGCTCAGTTGATTAATAAAACAAATTACTTGAAGACATAAACAATAAGTAGATGTCTCATTTCTGAATTACTCTATTGAGTGACTAGAGCTCTAAATTTAATTTTTATTTTTCTTGAGTCAGCCACATGTTCTGTTTGTCAGAAAACCTAACCGCAACTCCTCTAGGACAGGGCGTGGGTACCTCTAATAAGGTGAAAGCTGTATAAGTGTTTAATCCATTTTATTTATTTATTATATTTATTTATTTTTTGAGTTGGAGTCTCACTCTGTCTCCCAGGCTAGAGTGCAGTGGCACGATCACGGCCACCACAGCCTCAAACTGCTGGGCTCAGGCAACCCTTCCACCTCAGCATTCCAAGTAGCTGGAACTACAGGCATGCGCCATCATGCCTGGCTAATTTTTCTTGATTTTTTTTTTTATTGTAGAGATGAGGTTTTGCCAAGTTGCCCAGGCTGATCTCGAACCCGTGAGTTCAGGCAATCCCCTCACCTCAGCTTTCCAAAGTGCTGAGATTGCAGGCATAAGCCACCGTGCCTGGCCTATATGAATTTTTTATGTTTATGATATTTTTCATTAAATATAGTCTCAGTTAAAATCTATACTTTGGCCGGGCTCGGTGGCTCAGCCTGTAATCCCTGCACTTTGGGAGGCCGAGGCGAGTGGATTGCCTGAGCCCATGGGTTTCAGACAAGCCTGGGCAACTTGGCAAGACCTTGTCTCTACAATAAATCAAAAAATTAGCCAGGCGTGGTAGTGCATAACTGTAGTTCCGGCTGCTTGGAAGGCTGAGGTGAAAGGATCACCAGAGCCCAGCAGGTTGAGGCTGCAGTCGCCGGGAGTGTGGTACTGTACTCCAGTCTGGGCGACACAGTGAGACTCCAACTCAAAAAAAAAAAATCTGTACTTTTCTAGGTTTTTCATTACTTAAGTCTATATTGATTTCATTTTAAAATAGAAATCAGTAAAAATATTTTGTTATAGTCTGTAACTTCATATATCTATACATAAAATATATTTTTTCTTTTGTTAGGCAGAAGATGCTGATGAGGCCATGAGTAAATACCTATCAGAAAAACTAAAGTTGAAAGACAAATGGCTTGGAGTCTGGAAGACGAATCCCGAGTTATTCTTTGTAGAGTATGAAGAAGCTTCTATCCCTTTTGTTGGTATACTGGTTGAGGTAGATATATTTTGCTGGATCAGTTATTTAAAATAAATATAACCTTATTGATTTGGAGTTTTGATACTTGTACAAGGGTTGACAAAAGTTTACTTCTATTTTAAGTTTCTAAGCAAATTAATAGTGTAAAAATAGGCCAAGCACGGTGGCTCACACCTATAATCCTAGCACTTTGGGAGGTCGAGGTGAGAGAATTGCCTGAGCCCATGGGTTTGAGACCCGTCTGGGCAAACTGGCGAGACTTCTTTCTACAATAAATTAAAAAATTAGCTGGGTGTGATGGTATGTGCCTGTAGTTCTGGCTACTTGGAAGGCTGAGGTGGAAAGATCACCTGAGCCCATCAGGTTGAGGCTGCAGTGGCCAGGAGCGTACAACTGCCCTCCAGCCTGGGTGAAATTATGAGATTTAGTTAGTTCAGATGAGAAAATAAAAATAAATTGATCAGAAAAGTATTGATAAGGTTTAAAGTTCTTCCCTTTGAAAAGTACCCTTTTAAGGCCAGGTGTGGTGGCTCACCCTATAATACCAGCACTTTGAGAGGCTGAGGTGAGAGAATTGCCTGAGCCCACAGGTTTGAGACCAACCTGGGCAACTTGGTGAGACCTCATCTCTACAATAAATAAAAAAATTAGCCAGGGATGGTGGCACGTGCCTGTAGTTTCAGCTACTTGGAAGACTGAGGTAGAAGAAACACCTGAGCCCAGCAGTCGAGGCTGTGGTGGTCAGGAGCGTGCCACTGTCCTCCAGCTTGGGTGAGAAAGTGAGACTCTAACTCAAGAAAAAAAAAAAGAAAAATATCCTTTTAGTATAATAACTGTCAAGCCTTCATCTGATATGATTTTACTTTGTTAAGTCTATAGCCTAAATATTGTGACATATTTGATTCCATTAGAGGTCAATTATCCTTACATAGAAATTAATATTTATAGCCACAAATGTTACCCCGGCCCCAGATATATTTATTATTATTATTATTATTTTAAAGTAGGAAAGCAGGATTTATTGAAAGGACAGAAAAGCTCTCAGAGCAGGAGGGGACCCAAGGGGTTGCCCAGATATTTTAAATCTATAGTTTTGGTCACAATAAAGACTTGTGTTTGAAACTTAATACATTATACACTACTTGTATAAAAATTTATAAGCAATTTTTAAAAATTCGTGTTATACGGAAAAGTAAGTTAGTGGTAGTTTTACAGATAAAGAATGGCATATTTTCAGTCATAGAGATTACAAAGTAATATAAAGGATTCTTGGAATTAGTTAATTTTTCAATAACACTCTATTTTTCAACAATACTCTGTAGTTAATTTTTCAATAATACTCTGTTTCTTGGAGGTTTGCCCATCATGAGACTTTGAGTAGCTTTGCCGATGTTTAATAATTTCTCTGGACTTTTTCCATACGGATAAAATAAGAGGAGGTAGAGTGTATCTTCACATTTTGTGTTAACAGTATACATTTGTGGTTGCTTTTAAATAAGTTTTATGTGGAAGGTTAACATGTACCGTACATTAAAGCAGAACATTTCTATTGAAATGAGAAGTGAAATTCCAGCAATTCCTTAGTTTCCTACTAAAATACTACCTCACAGCAGCCCCTACACTTCATAAAACTTTTCAAGATCTCTGAAGTTTCATGGAAACTCAATGGATTAGTTTACCTAAATATTTTATCAAAGGCCAGGCGCGGAGGTGGAGGCAAGAGGATTGCCTGAGTCTTAGGGTTCAAGACTAATCTGGCGAGACCTCGTCTCTACAGTAAGCAAAAAAAAATTAGCCAGGCATGGCGCCTGTAGTTCCACCTACTTGGGAGGCTGAGGTGGAAGGATCACTTGGGCCTAGCAAGTCGAGGCTGTGGATCATACTACTGCCCTCCAGCCTGGGTGACAGAGTGAGACTCTGACTCAAAAGAAAAACAAAAGACAGGTGGAAGAAACAGATGATAGGGAAAAGAAAAATATATATACACAGATACTGAAAAACCTACTAATAGTTTCAGAAGGAAAAGACAAGATAAAGAAAGCATCCATGAAACAAGAACTAGAACCTATATGATGGGAACATTCCAAAAAGGAAAGAAAATTTCTGGAAATTAAACATAGAGCAGAAATGAAAAGCGAAATAGGATTAGAAGCATTGGAAGATAAAGATGAGTAAATTTCCCATAAAGCAGAGCTTAAGAACTAAGAGATGGAAAAGAAAGAAAGGAGGGGAATTAGGGATCTTATCCAAAATCTGAATAAATGTTCCAGAGAAAGAGGGAGAGGGAGGGAGAAGGAGGGAGAGAGGAAAGGGAGGAGGAGGAAGAAAAAGGATGGAAGATAGGGAGGAGGGGAGGGACAAGTTGGCGGCGAGAACAATAGAGGAAAGCAAATTGTCAAATTGTGAAAGTTTTCCAGAAAGAAAGGACATGAATTCTAGACGGAAAGGATCCAGTCTGCGCAGCACATTCTGAAATTTGAGAATACTAGGGCCAAAGAGAAGGTTAAGAAATATTCCAGAAAGAAAAAAATAACTTTATGTAAAGACTCAAGAGGCAGAATGGTATCAGACTTCTCAGTGGTAATTCTTAATTGTATAAGGCTATGAAAATCTCTTTTCAAAAATTTCAGAGAGAGTGATATTCTTCAAATATGTGAGGTTCCAAAAGTTATATCCAATGCACTCTCTTTTTTTTGAGTCGGAGTCTCACTCTCTTTTTTTTTGAGTCGGAAACTGGAGGGCAGTGGGACAATCACGGCCACCACAGCCTCAACCTGCTGGGCTCAGGTGATCCTTCCACCTCAGCCTTCCGAGTAGCTGGAACTACAGGCACGGCACCACCATACCCAGCTAATTTTTTGATTTACTATAGAGATGGGGGCTCGTCAAGTTGCCCAGGCTAATTTCGAACCCATGGGCTCAGGCAATCCTCTCACCTCAGCCTCCCAAACTGCTGGGATTATAGGCGTGAGCCACTACACTGGGCTCCAGTGTGCTCTTTCTCAGGAAGCTAATGTATGTCATCTGCAGTCAAGGGAGTAAATCAAGAAGATATAAAGACATATGATCCAAAATGCAGATAATCCAACATAAGAGAAAAAAGCAAAAGGACCTCCCAGGATGACCGCAAAGAGATGACAACTTTGTACTTAGCACACCTAGAGAGCCAGTTCAGACTGAAACTAGACCAGAGGACTGTGAAAGAGTGCTTAAGAAAAATGAGACCAATATTTTATTTCAAACACAATAGATTGTGTTTGAAAGGAGATTTTCACAACTTAAGGAATTTGGATTTAGATCGATGAAAGCCACATAGAACATCAAGCAAATGAAAAGCACAACTATTGATGCCTGAGAAAATAAAATTTTTTGAAAAAAAGAAAATCAGCTCATACTGTATGGTTCACCTGTAAATGACATTTTTTTTTTTTTTGGAGTTGGAGTCTCACTCTGTCGCCCAGACTGGAGTGCAGAGGCTGCTCCCGGCCACCGCAGCCTCGACCTGCTGGGCTCCGGCGATCCTTCCACCTCAGCCTTCCGAGTAGCTGGAACTACAGGTGTGCGCTACCACGCCCGGCTGATTTTTTGATTTATTGTAGAGATGAGATCTCGCTGCCCAGGCGGGTCTCAAACCCGTGGGCTCAGGCAATCCACTCACCTCAGCCTCCCAAAGGTGTGGGATTACAGGCTGAGCCACCGAGCCTGGCTCGTAAATGACATGTTTAAACATAGTAAGGTTAAAGTTGAATAGTAAAATATATTCGTGTTAGTGGATGGGAGCCAGGAGAGTGTGGTTTTATGTGATGGAGATGAGGGAAAATGAGAGACAACTTAATTCTCATCTTTCAAAGTGGGAAGTCAATATCTAACACTAAAAATGGAAATAAAACTACAAGCAGCAATACAAGGGGGGACTCCAATAAAATCAAAATTTATTTTTTAATTGTGTATTCTTATGTATTTAAGCTTCAATCACCTTCAAAGTATTCTCCATTTGATGCAATATACACATCAAGACACTTTTTCCACTGCTCGAAACAGTTTTTGAGCTCATCAATTTGAATGTCTTTCAGTGCTTCTGCCATTTTTTGTATCTCCTCTTCCACATTGCAAAAACGATTCCCTTTGAGGACTTTTTTCATCTGGGGAAACAAAAACAGTTGCTCAGGGTGAGAGTGGGTGAATAAAGAAGGTGGGCACAGGAGTCATGCCATTTTTGACTAAAAACTGCCGAACACTCAGCACGGTGTGGGCAGGTGTGCTTGTAAATCGCCCATCATGAAATGAGCACATGGGTTGAAATAATCTTCCCCCGCAAATTCACTGAAGACAAATGCAGCCTCTCACAACAATTCTAGCTGGTACAATGTTGCCAGTAGGTTCCTAGAACAATTATCTAGCAGGGAAAACCTGTACTACAAAGGGCCTAACCTCTAAAAAGTAATTCTGGGATTTTTTGAGTGCCCCTCATGTAAGCATATTAAGGCCTGGGAAATGTAAATGCCAAATTAATCAGCTAAAAAAATAAAATAGTTGCCTCTGAAGAGTAGGAATTAGAGGGTGGTAGAAGACTGCCAAGAAATTATATTTTTCAAGACAAACCTGGAACAGTTATTTGAGTCTAAACTGTATGGCATGTATAATACTGATAAAAATCAAAATATCAAAAAAGTCAATGTCAAGTTCTATGAGTATTCTTTTGGAAATACACTTTTGTTCCATCATAAATATGGATAGCTTATCATTTATTATCTTCCAACACCCAATTTTAGATTTTTTTTTATTTTCCTCGTTTTCTTCTGTCCCATAACTGCTTGAAGAATAGAATTTATTTTAAATTGATTATAAAATTTGTATTTCAAAGTTTGATTAGTAATTTGAAGATATTTCTTTATTTAAATTATTATTTATACTGATGATGTAACACCTGCTGATATTTAAAATGTTTATTTAACTAGCTCTACCTAGAAATAAATAATTACATTGGACATGTACTTGAAAATTTTCAAAATTAATTTGGGAAGTTTTTGTGTTAATACTTAATTTTGTGTTATTTTAAAAATTGTGAGCCGGGCTCGGTGGCTCAACCTGTAATCCCCCGCCTTTGGGAGGCTGAGGTGAGTGGATTGCCTGAGCCCACGAGTTCG
>NW_007260523.1:717020-750998 GCF_000164805.1 Carlito syrichta | reverse complement strand
CAGCAGGTCGAGGCTGCGGTGGCTGGGAGTGGCCACTGCACTCCAGTCTGGGCGACAGGGTGAGACTCCAACTCAAAAAAATAAAAATAAAAATAAATAAAAATTGTGTTAGTCTGTAATATAATTTATAAAAATCTCAAGCACAATTTTCTTTTTTCTTTTTGAGTTGAGGTCTCACTCTGTAGCCCAGGCTGTAGTGCAGTGACACGCTCATGGCCACTGCAGCCTCAACCTGCTGGCTCAGGCTACTCTTCTGCCTCAGCCTTCCAACTAGCTGTAACCACAGGCACATGCCACCACCTCTGGCTAGTTTTTTTATTGTAGAGTATCCTGTCGTGGTCTCGCCAAGTTGTCCAGGTTGGCCTCGAACCCCTGGACCCAGGCAATCCTCTCACCTCCACCTCACAAAGTGCTGGGATTAAAGGCATGAACCACCACGCCCGGCTAAGCACAATTTTCAAATAAATGCTGGAGGAATCACTATTCTGTGGTGAACTAAGGTTAATTAAACACAATATAGTTTTTTTCCACCACACTGTTTTTATTCCATAAGTAAAACATTTTCACGCACAAAGGAGGTTGCAAAATAGCTTTTGAAGATAGCTGAGGGAACACATTAGCAGTTTCTATTGAAGGTAATGAGAAAATACAAACATGCATGTTGTACAAACAACTCCTTGTGTAATAACTGACAAAATGTTGTGTGATCATTTGTGTTAGTTCAGTAAATAAAGTGTGGTGGAACTACAGCAAAGTAACAGCCTTCTTTGGAGTTGATTTCCAGAGAAGTGTTTCACTGTACACTAGAGATCACTGGGCTTTATATGTTGGTACATGCGCATATAGCAAGGTGTGTACGAGCTAAATCAATTTAAGGATTTTATACTTTTTTTTTTTGAGTTGGAATCTCACTCTGTCGCCCAGACTGGAATGCAGTGGCCGCTCCCAGCCACCGCAGCCTCGACCTGCTGGGCTCCGGCGATCCTTCTGCCTCAGCCTTCCCAGTAGCCGGAATTACAGGCATGCACTACCACACCCGGCTGATTTTTTGATTTATTGTAGTCTTGTTGCCCAGGTGGATCTCGAACCCGCGGGCTCAGGCAATCCAAGGGATTTTATTCTTTATATACTTCTACTTTTTTTGGAAGTTGATTAGCCTTCCTTTTACAAATGATGTGATATAGATCGCAGGGTTTTTTTTTTAAACATGCTTTTGTGGCAAAATTTGTTCAAACATTTTTCAATAATATTAGCTGGGTACAGTGGCATGCACCTGTAGTTCCAGCTACTTGGGAAACTGAAACAGGAGGATAACTTGAGCCCAAGAGTTTGTGGCTGAGTGTGCAATAATCACACCTGTGAATAGGCACTGCACTCCAGACCGGGCAACATGGCAAGACTCTGTCTTTAAAATACAAATATATATATGTATTTTTATATATATTTGTATAAATCTATATATATATACACATACATATTTGTGGCTAAAGGAGTAAATATATATTTAAATATATAATATATACTTACATATATTTATCCTGCTATATATCTATATATCCTGTTTTTTTGTTTTTTTTTTGTTTTTTGGGTTTTTTTGAGTCGGAGTCTCACTCTGTTGCCCACACTGGAGTGCAGTGGCCGCTCCCGGCCACCGCAGCCTCGACCTGCTGGGCTCCAGCGATCCTTCCGTCTCAGCCTTCCAAGGACCTGGAACTATAGGCGCGCACTACCGCACCTGGCTAGTTTTTTTGATTATTGTAGAGATGAGGTCTCGCCAAGTTGCCCAGGCGGGTCTCGAACCCGCGGGCTCAGGCAATTCACTCACCTCAGCCTCCCAAAGCACGGGATTACAGGCTGAGCCACTGAGCCCGGCTTATATCCTGTTTTATGAAATCCAAAAGTCTGGCTACTCTGTCTTAGAAATAAATAACATAGAAGAACATGAAACTTAAAAACTAATGTGTTTAAGAAATAGAGTTCGAAAAAATATTGACATTTTATGTAATATTGATCTATAATTTATAATTATTCTATGTGCTGATTGTTAGAGAAGTCATAAAAATTTAAAAGAAGAAATGTTATAATGAGCTCATATATGAGAAAGAAATTCTTGTAGTTTACTTGCATTTGTAATTATCTATATTATTATATCTTAGGTGACTTGTAAACTGCACCAAAACTCATCATCTTGTTTCAAAGTTACTGTTTCTGTTGCTGAACCCTTTTCTTCTAACATTGCCAATATTTCAAGGGATTTGGTTGATGAAATTTTGGAGGAACTGGAGCACAGTGTGCCTCTCTTGGAAGTGTATCCTGTCGAAGGACAAGAAGCTGATATCCGAGATATTGCTATGGCCTTGGAGGTTGTAAGGTACTAGGGTCTTTTACTTCTGAAAGTTAAAATTATCATATCCTAGAGTTAATGTGAAAATTTTGCTCATATTTAATCACTGTATAAATATTTATTGATTTAATTTTTACTCACTACTACTGAATTAAACTTGTCTCTTTTTTTTTTTTGAGTTGGAGTCTCACCCTGTCGCCCAGACTGGAGTGCAGTGGCGGCTCTCAGCCACTGCAGCCTCGACCTGCCGGCTCCAGCGATCCTTCCGCCTCAGCCTTCCCAGTAGCCGGAATTACAGGCTCACTCTACCACGCCCAGCTGATTTTTTGATTTATTGTAGAGACGAGGTCTCCCCAAGTTGCCCGGGCGGGTCTCGAACCCAGAGGCTCAGGCAATCCTCTCACCTCGACCTCCCAAAGTGCTGGGATTACAGGCTGAGCCACTGAGCTCGGCCGAATTTGTCCATTTTAAATTAACATATTGACCGCACTCGGTGTAATCCCAGCACTTTGGGAGGCCGAGGCGACAGGATTGGCTGAGCCCGCGGGTTCGAGACCCGCCCGGGCAACTTGGCGAGCCCTCGTCTCTACAACAAATCAAAAACTAGCCGGGCGTGGTCGCGCGCGCCTGTAATTCCGGCTACTCGGAAGGCTGAGGCGGAAGGATCGCCGGAGCCCAGCAGGTCGAGGCTGCGGTGGCCGGGAGCGGCCACTGCACTCCAGTCTGGGCGACAGGGTGAGACTCCAACTCAAAAAAAAAAAATAATAATAATAACATATTGAGCTAGGCACAGTGGCTCACACCTGTAATCCCAGCACTTTGGGAAGCGGAGGCAAGAGGGTTGTCTGAGCCCAGGGGTTTGAAATCAGTCTGGGCAACTTGGTGAGACCTCATCTCTACAATGAATAAAAATGTTAGCCGGGCATGGTGGTGCACACCTGTAGTTCTAGCTACTTGGGAGGCTGAGGCAAAAGGATTGCCTGAGCCCGGTAAGTTGAGGCTGCGGTAGCCGTGATCGTGCCACTGCACTCCAGCCTGGGTGACAGAGTGAGACTCTGACTCAAAAAAGAAAAAAGGTAACTTCTATTCATATTTTGCCATTTTAAGAATATTAAAATACTTTTTTTTACATTTAAGGACATTACAAATAGTAGATATCATCACTCACATTCTGACTTATAAATTAATAAATTTGAAAACTCCTATTCATAAACAAAATAAGGCATTTTTGGGGCAAGTTTTTTATTTCTAATTTTTCCCCCCACAAATATTTGTTTGTATCTTATGGATTATTTCTTTGTTGAACAAAATCATACCCCAAATCTATGAAATTTAGGACCTGAATTTTAAAATCGCACTTCCAGAAACATTATCTTCTTTTTTTTTTGAGTTGGAGTCGCACTCTGTCGCCCAGACTGGAGTGCAGCGGCCGCTCCCGGCCACCGCAGCCTTGACCTGCTGGGCTCCGGCGATCCTTCCGCCTCAGCCTTTCAAGTAGACAGAATTACAGGCATACGCTACCACGCCTGGCTGATTTTTTGATTTATTGTAGAGATGAGGTCTCGCTGCCCAGGCGGGTCTCGAACCCGCGGGCTCAGGCAATCCACTCACCTCAGCCTCCCAAAGGCGCGGGATTACAGGCTGAGCCACCGAGCCCGGCAAAGTTTTACCTTTTATTTCAATTCACTGAAAGGTCATTTTAAGCCAACCGTGGTGGCTCATACCTGTAATCCCAGCACTTTGGGAGGCGGAGAGGAGAGAATTGCCTGTGCCCAGGGGTTTGAGACCAGCCTGGGCAACTTGGCAAGATCTTGTCTCTACAATAAATCGAAAAATTAGTCAGGCTTGGAGGCATGCGCCTGTAGTTCCAGCTACTTGGAAGACTGAGGTGGAAGGATCGCCAGAGCCCAGCAGGGTGAGGCTACAGTGGCCGTGAGCATGCCACTGCACTCTAGACTGGGCAACAGAGTGAGACTCCGACTCAAAAAAAAAAAAAAGAAAGCTCATTTTAAAATATTTTTGGGTGATGGGATTGGCAGTTGAGGGAAACTACCAGGGGAGGAGGGGCACACTTCATTAACAAGGGTACCTGCATAATAAACATTTGTATACCTAAAAAATAAAAATGAAAATAAATTTTCTGAAGAATTAAGATGTATGTAGAGAATTCTGACACCAGAATATCTTTTAAATTCAAAACAGCAGCAGCTATTTTTGATTCCTATCTTCTTCATTTGGCTTATTGTAGGTTTTTTTATGACTTTCTCTGGAGAGAATGGGATGATGAAGAATGTTGTGAGAATTACACTGCACTTATTGAAGAAAGAATTAATTTGTAAGTATAGTTTAGAAAATCATTCAGCACATTAGAAAAAAGAAACATTGTAATTATGCCGATACTTTTCAGGTGGTGTGATATACAGGATGGAACCATACCCGGTCCTATTGCGAAGCGTTTTAAAAAAACTCTGGAGAAATATAAAGACAAGCGTGTTGAGCTTGTTGAGTATCAGAGCAATATTAAAGAAGATCCATCTGCAGCAGAGGCTGTTGAATGCTGGAAGAAATACTATGAGATAGTAATGCTCTGTGGATTATTGAAAATGTGGGAAGATTTACGCCTCAGGTAATACTTTGCTCTGTTTTAAAGTGAAATAGCTTAGTGGGGAGGGAGATGGGATTAACAGTAGCAAATATCTGTCTGGGGATGGGGAAACACCTCTTATCCACAGGGTGCCTGAATGAAACTAATTGTACACCTAACCCTTAACTGTACCCCACAAAACCATAATAAAAAATACTGATTATGAAAAAAAAAAGTGAAATAGCTTGGGCACAACGGCTCACACCTGTAATCCCAGCACTTTGGGTGACTCAGGTGGGAGTATTGCTTGAGCCCAGGAGTTTGAGACCAGGCTGGGCAACATAGCAAGATCTCATCTCCACAGGGGGAAAAAAAATTAGTTGGAGCCACGTGTGGTGGCTCAAACCTGTAATCCCAGCACTTTGGGAGACAGAGGTGAGAGGATTGCCTGAGCCCAAGGGTTTGAGACCAACCTGGGCAACTTGGTGAGGCCTATCTCTGTAATAAATAAAAAAAATTAGTTGGGTGTGGTGGCGCATGTCTGTAGTTTCAGCTACTTGGAAGGCTGAGGCAGCAGGTTGAGGCTGAGGTAACCATGAGCATGCCACTGCACTCCAGCCTGGATAACAGATCTGATTCAACAACAACAACAAAAAATTAGTTGGGTGTGGTGACATGTACCTGTAGTACCAGCTACTCAGGAGGCTGAAGTGGAAGGATAGCTTGAGCATAGAAGGTTGAGGCTGCAGTGAGCCATGTTCATGCCACCGCACTCCAACCTGGGCGACAGAGTGAGTCCCTGACTCAAAAAATAAAAAATAGAGCCGAGCTCGGTGGCTCAGCCTGTAATCCCGCATCTTTGGGAGGCTGAGGTGAGTGAACTGCCTGAGCCTGCGAGTTCGAGACCCGCCTGGGCAACTTGGCGAGACCTCATCTCTACAATAAATCAAAAACTAGCCGGGTGTGGTAGCGCGTGCCTGTAGTTCCAGCTACTTTGAAGGCTGAGGCGGAAGGATCGTCGGAGCCCAGCAGGCCGAGCTGCGGTGGCCAAGAGAGGCCACTGCACTCCAGTCTGGGCGACAGAGTGAGACTCCAACTCAAAAAAATAAAAAAAAAATAAATAAATAGAAATAAATTATTACATGGTCATTCTTTTATCATAACACTTAATATGTCATATATGTTGTTCTGATTAAAGTAGATTATAAAGTTAGATGTCTAATTTATGAGGTAAGCACAAAATGCAATTATTGAAAAATTATTTTTATATTAGCTGAGTTCGCTGAAATCTTTGGGGCTTTTTTTTTTGCAATGATAATTTAAGCGTAAAGCAAGAAGAAAAGAAATAATAAAAATTAGAGCAGAGATAAGTGAAATTGAGAACAGGAAAGCAATAGAGAAAAATTGATGAACCAAAGATGGTTCTTTGAAAAGGTCAGTGAAACAAATAAACCTCTAGTCAGACTGAGAAAAAAAGAAGACATAAATTAAGAAATTACCAATTAAAATTGAAGAAGGAGCGGGGCTCGGTGGCTCAGTCTGTAATCCCGCGCTTTGGGAGGCTGAGGTGAGTGAATTGCCTGAGCCCGCGGGTTTGAGACCTGCCCGGGCAACTTGGCGAGACCTCATCTCTACAATAAATCAAAAATTAGCCGGGTGTGGTAGCGCTTGCCTGTAGTTCCAGCTACTTGGAAGGCTGAGGTGGAAGGATTGCCGGAGTCCAGCAGGTCGAGGCTGCGGTGGCCGGGAGTGGCCACTGCACTCCAGCCTGGGTGGCAGAGTGAGACTCCACTCAAAACTAAAACTAAAAAGATAATAAGGGGCTGAGTGTGACGGCTCATGCCTATAATCCCAATACTTTGGGAAGTAGAGGATCGCTTGAGCCTAGGAGTTTGAGACCAGCCTGGGCAACATGGCAGACTTCATCGCTACAAAAAATAAAAAAACCTAGCTCTGTGTGGTGGTACATGCCTATAGTCCCAGCTACTTGGGAGGCTAAGTCAGATGAACATCCTGAGCCCAGGAAGTTGAAGCTGCAGTGTTCCATGATCATGTCACTGTACTGCACCCTGGGCAACAAAGTGAGACCTTGACTCAAAAACAAACAAAACAAAACAAAACAAGATAATAAGGGAATATTATGACCAACTCTATATTAACAAATTTGATGTCTTAGACAAATTAGATCATTTTCCTAAAAGATACAAATTACCAAACCTCACAAAGGGAGAAATATAAAAATCGGAATGACCTTGCCTATTAAAGATATTGAGTCAATAATTAAACTTTCAAAAAAGAAAGCACCAAGCCTAGATACTTTCACTGCTGAATCCTACCAAACATTTAAGGAGCGATGCTTATTCACCATAATCTCTCCCAGAAAGTGAAAACAGAGAATACTTCTGAACTGATTCTGCAAGGCCAGCATTACCCTAAAACCAAAACTAGATAGACATCATAAGAAAGGAAAACTGTAGACCTATATGTTTTATGAACACAGATGCAAAAATGTTCAAAAGAAATGTCTTAGCAAATTGAATCCAATAAATTATAAAAATAATTAGATAACTTGATCAGGTGGGATTCATAACACGTACACAAGGTCAGTTCAACATTTTTAAAAAATCACTATTTATTTATTTATTGAGTAGGAACCTCAGTCTTTTGCCTAGGCTGGAGTGCAGTGGCATGCTCACAACCACCGCAGCCTCGGCTTGCTGGGCTCAGGCGATCCTTCCACCTCAGCCTTCCAAGTAGCTGGAACCGCAGGTGTGCGCCACCATGCCCAGCTAGTTTTTTTATTTATTGTGGAGACGGGATCTCACCAAGTTGCCCAGGCTGGTCTCGATCCTGTAGGCTCAGGCAATCCTCTCGCCTCCGCCTCCCAAAGTGCTGGGATTACAGGTGTGAGCCACTATGCCCTGCTCAGTTCAACATTTGAAAATAGGTCGGGTGTGGTGGCTCACACCTCTAATTCGAGCACTTTGGGAGGCCAAGGTGGGAGGATTGCTTGAGCTCAGAACAGCTTGGACAACATAATGAAACCTCGCCTCTATAAAAAAAAATTTTTTTTTTTTTTTTGAGTTGGAGTCTCACTGTGTCGCCCAGACTGGAGTGCAGTGGCCGCTCCCGGCCACTGCAGCCTCGACCTGCTGGGCTCCAGTGATCCTTCCGCCTCAGCCTTCCGAGTAGCTGGAACTACAGGCGCACGCTACCTTGCCCAGCTAATTTTTGATTTACTGTAGAGATGAGGTCTCGCCAAGTTGCCCAGGCGGGTCTCGAACCCGCGGGCTCAGGCAATCCACTCACCTCAGCCTCCCAAAGGCGTGAGATTACAGGCTGAGCCACTGAGCCCAGCCAGTAAAAATTTTTAAAGAGCCAAACGTGGTGGCATGCACGTAGTCCCAGCAACTTGTGAAGCTGAAGCAGGAGGATCGCCTGAGCCCAGGAAGTTGAGGCTGCAGTGAACTCTGATCATGCCAGTGCTCTCCAGCCTGGGTGACAGAGTGAGATCCCAACTCAGAAAAAAAAAACAACTTGAAAATAAATTCATGTGATCTACCATGTCAATAGGCTAAATAAAGACAAATCATATGATTATATCAACTCAGAGAAAACATTTGGCAAATTCCAACACCCATTCTCAGCATAATAGGAATAGAGGAGAACTTCTTCAACTTGATAAATAGCTATAAAGACCTATAGCTAATGTCATACTTAATGGACACTTTCCCCTTAAGATCTGGAATAAAGCATTCCTATTCACCATCATACTGGAAGTTCTAAATAGCGCAATACAACAAGAATTGAAACAAAAGATATACAAACAAAAGATATACTAAATGAAGAAATAAAACAATCTTTGCTTGCAGATGACATGATGGTCTTTGTAGAAAATCTCAAAGAATCAAAAAGAAAACACTACTCCTGAAATGAATAAATGAGTACAGCAAGTTCACAGGATGCTAGGTTAATTTTCAAAAGTGAATTGCCTTTTTATATACCAGCAATGAACAATTTATTTGGAATAAAAAAAAATTATTAGCCGGGCTCGGTGACTCAGCCTGTAATCCCGCGCTTTTGGGAGGCTGAGGTGAGTGGATTGCCTGAGCCCGCGGGTTCAAGACCCACTTGGGCAACGAGACCTCATCTCTACAATAAATAAAAAAATCAGCCGGGCGTGGTAGCGCGTGCCTGTAATTCTGGCTACTCGGAAGGTTGAGGCGGAAGGATCACTGGAGACCAGCAGGCGAGGCTGCGGTGGCCGGGAGCGGCCACTGCACTCCAGTCTGGGCGACAGAGTGAGACTCCAACTCAAAAAAAAAAAAAAAATTATTTACCGGCCGGGCACAGTGGCTCAGCCTGTAATCCCAGCACTGTGGGAAGCTGAGGCAAGAGAATTGCCTGAGCCCGGGGCTTCGAGACCAGTCTGGGCAACTTGGTGAGACCTCATCTCTACAATAAATCACAAAAACTAGCCGGGCGTGATGGCATGTGTCTGTAGTTCTAGCTACTTGGGAGGCTGAGGCGGAAGGATTGCCTGAGCCCAGCAGGTTGAGGCTGCGGTGGCCATGGATGTGCCACTGCACTCCAGCCTGGGTGACAAAAAGTGAGACTCCAACTAAAAAAGAAATTATTTACAATGGAACAAAAAATGTGAAATCTTAGGTATATATCTAACAAAATATTTATAGGATCTACTTGCAAAAAACCACAACACACCGATGACAATAAATGGAGAGCTATTTCACATTCATGGATTGGAAGACTCAGTATTTTTAAGATGTCAGTTTTTCTGAACTTTATCTGTAAATCCAGTGCAATCCCAGTGAAAATCTCAGCAAGGTATTTTGTAGATATTGCCAAACTGTTTCTAAAATTCATATGGAAAGGCAAAAAACCTAGAATTTCCAAAAAGTGGGAAGATTGATACTACCTGATTTAAAGACTGACTATAAAACTACAGTAATCAAGAGGGTGTAGGTTAGATGAAAATAGATATATAGAACAATGAAAGAGAATAGAGTCCATAAATAGTCTAAATGCAATCCAGAATAGAGAACCCATATATATATCCACACAAATATAGTTGATTGATCTTTGACAAAGGGGCTTAATGAAATTAAGGGAATTTAATAGAGCCAGGGTATTCTTTACAGCAAATGGTACTCGTTGTTGGTATTTATCCAACTAGTTTGAAAACTTATATCCACATATAAACTTCACAGAAATAAAAAGACTTATAACTCAATATTCATATTTATAATTATACTATGAACAACTCATGCCAACAAATGAGATGACCTAGATTACATGAGAATTCCTAGAAAGATGCAATCTACCAAAAAATTGACTCAAGCAGAAACATGAATTCTGAATGGACCTATAACAAGTAGGTTGAATTAGCAAATTAAAAACTGTTCACAAAGAAATGTCAAGGACCAGATGTCTTCACTAGTGAATTCTAACAAATGTTTTAAAAGAATCAATACCAGTTGTCAAAAACTCTTCCAGAAAATAAAAATTTACTCTTCCCCAATTCATTCTGTAAGACTATATTACTCTGATACCAACCAAAGACATTGCAAAAAAAGAAAATTTAGAGATGAATATCCCTAATGAATATAGATGCAAAATCCTCAATAAAATACTAACAAATGTGAGTCCAGCAACATATAAAAAGGACCAGACACTGTAACAAGTGGGATTTATCCTTGGAACTCAAAGTTGTTTTAAAATATGAAAATCAATAAATGCGATACATGACCCTAATAGAATAAAAGACAAGACACACAATCAACTCAATAGACACAGAAAACACATTTGACAATTCAACAACCTTTCGTGATAAAACTCTCCAAAAACTTGGAATAGAAGGGATTTTTCTCAACCTGTTTAAGGCCACCTATGAAAAACTCAGAGCTAGAGTCATCATTCTTTGTGCTGAAAGAATAGATGCTTTCTTTTTCCAAGCAGGAACGAGATAAGGATGTCTACTCTTTTTAAAATATATATGTGTATATATATATATATATATATATATATATATATATAAAGATGTGAGGTACAATGCAGGGTTAGACATACAAACATTGATTATGCAGATACCCTTGTTGATGAGGTGTGCCCCTCCCTCCCCTAGCAGTTTCCCTCAACTGCTAATCAGCCCCCCTCCCACCCAGGATGTCTACTCTTGCCACTTCTATTCTAATTGTACTGGTGGTTCTAGCCAGAGCAATTAAGAAAGTAAAATAAATAAAAGGCATACAGATTGGAAAAAAGAAGTAAAATCATCTCTACTCACAGATGACATGATCTTGTATATAGAAAATCCTGTAATGAAATACTACTTAGCCACATAAAGAAATAAATTGCTTATATATACAATAACATGGATGGATCTCAAAAACAGGCTGAGTGAAAAAAACAGACACAAAAGAGTACATGGTGTACTATTTCATTTTAAAATTCCATTAAAAGGCTGGGTGTGGTGGCTCATGCCTATAATCCCAGCACTTTGGGAGGCTAAGGTGAGAAGATTGCCTGAGCCCACGGGTTTGAGACCAGCCTGGGCAACTTGATGAGACCTCATTTCTACAATAAATCAAAAAGTTACCAAGGCATGGTGGCGTGTGCCTGTAGTTTCAGTTACTTGAAAGGCTGAGGCACAAGGCTCAACTGAGCCCAGCAGATAGAAGCTGTGGTGGTTGTGAGTGTGCCACTGCACTCCAGCCTGGGTGACTGAGTGAGACTCCAAGTAAAAAAAAAATTTCATTGAAAATTTTCCAGAAAGATGTGTAACAACAGGAACTCTCATTTATTGCTGGTCGGAATGCAAAATAGTACCGTCACTTTGGAAGACAGTTTGGAAGTTTCTTACAGAATTAAACATGCTCTCACCATGTGGTTCAGCAATTCTGTTCCTTCGTATTCACCCACATGAACCGAAAACTTATGTCCACACAAAAATCTGCCACATGGATGTTTGTAGCAGCTTCATTAATAATTGCCAAAACTTGGGAGCAACCAAAATGTCCTATGGTAACTGAATGTGTAAATAAACTGTGGTACACTCAGAGAGGGAATGTTATTCAGCCCTAAAAAGAAATGACCTATCAAGCCATGAAAAGCCATGGAAGAAACTCAAATGCATGCTACCAAATGGAAGAAGCTAATCTGAAAAAACTACATACTGTATGACTCCAGTGACATAACTGCCTGGAAAGGAAAATCTATGACTGTCCCAGGACCTTGAGAATCAGGCGCTGGCGAGGTTTTACTGCCACATGGAGAGGACCGTCGCAAAGCAACTTGTCCTACAGCGGGATCCCTCAGCGAAGAGGACTCTGTTGTGGCTGCTCTTCTCTCCTCGTCCTGGGCCTCACCTGCACCCAGTGCCAGAGATGCCACAGGGGACAGCGCCGGGCAGTACAGACCTGCCTAACATGCTGGCGCAACCAGCGGTTCCTCAGTGATTCTGGGCCTCTGCTCTGGGGAGACAGGCCTGAGGCCCAGCTAGGGAGCCAGGGAGACACCAAATCATCACAACCGTTGCCAGACACAGCTCACCCCATTCCAGCCCACCTTCCTGAGGAGCAAATGCAGCCACAGAGCTACAGTCACCAGTAATGGATTTACCCCATCTTCCAAGTAAATGAAGTTTAATTTCGTTTAAAAAGAAAGAAAGAAAGAAAAAACGATGAAGGCAGTGGAAAGATCAGTGGTTGTCAAGGATTAGGGGAGAGGGAGGGATGAGTAGGTGGAGAATATAGGACTTTTAGGACAAACGCTATGACAGGACGCTACCCTGGTGGCTCCGTGTCCCTCTACTTTTGTCCAAATCCCTGGGATGGACAACCCTAATGTAAGAGTCAGCCCTAATGTAATCTATGGACTTCGGGTGATAAGGATGTGTCAGTGTAGGTTCATTAATTATGAATATACCAATCTGGTGCCCAACAGAGATAGTGGGGAAGGTTGTTTGAGTGTGGGAGCAGGGGGTACATGTGGACTCTCTGGACTTTTTGTTCAATTTTGTTGTGAATCTGAAACTGCTCTAAAAAAGAAAGTTCATCTTAAAAACTCCAAGAAAGGAAAGTCTATAATGACAGAAAGCAGATCAGTGTTTTCCTGGAAGTAAGTGTGGAAGATTGACTGCAAAGATGCATGAGGGAATCTGTCAGTGGGGTGGGAAGTTTCTATATATTGATTGCTGTGATTGTGTTAAAGGGTGTATATGCTTGTGAAACCTCATAGAGTTGTTTACTTAAAATGAGTATCATTTATGTAAATTACACCTATTGAATAAATTTGATTTAAAAAACACTTACACAGGTTGGGCGCAGTAGCTCAAGCCTATAATCCCTGCACTTTGGGAGGCCGAGGCAAGAGGATTGCCTGAGCTCAGAGGTTCAAGACCAGCCTGGGTGACTTGGTGAGACCTCGACTCTACAATAAATAAAAAAATAAGCCTGGCATCATAGTGCAAGCCTGCAGTTCCAGCTACTTGGAAGGCTAAGGTGGAAAGATCGCCTGAGCCCAGCAGGTCGAGGCCATGGTGGCTGTGAGCTTGCCACTGCACTCCAGCCTGGGCAACAGAGTGAGACTCTGACTCAAAAAATATATATATAAATATAAAAAACACATACATACCTTTGATTTTAAAACTAGGATAGCATGATTAACTACTGTGGTTTTCTGAAGGTTTCGGATGCCTTGCTCTTGGAGCAGTTTGCTATCTGGTATTTGGCAAAAAGAAAAAAGAAAGAAAAAAGAGAAAAGTATGTGTGTTTCCTTGTTTCTCAAGATTAAAATCACTTGCTTAAATAGTATGAAATTGCTGAGTGGTTTTGATTTGGAAATGTTTAATGAAACTTTTGGAGGACACTGCTAATATGTTGAAATTCAAATTTTGGCATGGAATTTGTTAGAAATAGTTTCCTGTCATCTTAAGCTTCACAAAAATATTTCATAATTAAGATACAGCTAAAAAGTATTGATACTAAAGCTGCATCCTTGGGCTGAGCACAGTGGCTCACACCTGTAATACCAGCACTTTGAGAGGCCAGGCAGGAGAATCACTTGAGCCTAGGAGTTCAAAACCAGTCTGGGAAACATAGCAAAACCTTGTCTCTACAAAAAATCAAAACGTTAGACTGGCATGGGGGCATGCATCTGTCATCCCAGCTATTTGGCAGGATGAGACGAAAGGATTGCCTCAGCCCAGGTGCTTGAGGCTGAGGTAGCCGTGCTCGTGCCACTGTTCTTCAGCCTGGGCAATAGAGTGAGACCTTGACTCAAAAATGAATGAATGAATGAATGAATGAATGAAGCTTCATCCTCTCAGCATAAAGCAATCAAAGTTCTGCAAAGAAGGCAAAAAAATTATAACTAAGAAGATTACTGGCAAAAGATTGTAGTTAAAGAGCTTACTGGTAAATCTATGTTTACTGGAAAAGAAGTGTCCCTTAGCCAACAGTTATATTATCATTTTTTCTCTGACTTTCTTTTGGAAATGAAAAGACAGGAAACAGGAAATACAAAGAAAAGCAGATAGAAGAGAAAGAATGGAACTAATCAGAAGTGCTGAATAGCAATCACATAAAACAACTCAGAGAGAAAGTAGAGTAGTTCTACTGGGAAGCCAATATCCACTTATTTTATGGAGACAATATCCTTTGAAATAAAACAGTCTATTAATTAAGTCTCATATCTAAAATTAGACATGTCCCAAAACATTCTTTTGTTTTTTTTTTTTTTTGAGTTGGAGTCTCACTTTGTCGCCCAGACTGGAGTGCAGTGGCTGCTGCCGACCACCGCAGCCTCGACCTGCTGGGCTCTGGCGATCCTTCCGCCTCAGCCTTCCTAGTAGCCGGAATTACAGGCATGCGCTACCACGCCCGGCTGATTTTTTGATTTATTGTAGAGACGAGGTCTCGCTAAGTCGCTCAGGCGGGTCTCAAACCCGCGGGCTCAGGCAATCCACTCACCTCAGCCTCCCAAAGGTGCGGGATTACAGGCTGAGCCACCGAGCCCGGCTTGTCCCAAAACATTCTTATGTCTCACTATCACGGACATAATCAATCTATCTCTGCTTTGTGTGAGACCACAACTCAGTGAATTAATGAGAGTACAATCAAGACTTTTTCCCACTGCATTGGAAGGCCGAGGAGGCTGAGGCAATAGGTGTAGTGGGTTGCGTGCAGATTTCCAGATACTGCCCAGTAAAATGAAAAATTTTTGGAGTTTAAGGTTTACATACACCATTATCGGAGATATCTTAATCATATTGCTCTCAAGTTGCTCGTTGCTCTCAAGCTTACAGTTAATGAAACCTACTTCTCAAAGATGCCTAGTACTGAGCTTTTATTTAGTAAGCAAGGATAGATTGAGTTTGTTTCATGTTAACTTATTCACAACTAAATATTTTCAACTATAGAGTTCATGGACCATTCTTTCCAAGAATTCTGAGGCGTAGGAAAGGAAAAAGAGAGCTTGGAAAGACTATAACACATATTGTAGCAAAAGTGATGACTACTGAAATGGTAAGAAACATTATTCTTATTTTAGTTGTTCATTTACATTTTAGCTGCATGTCAGAAATGCATAATCAGAAAAGAAGTTCCCTGAAGTTACAGTCTTTGTTTGACTCATCAATGCCTTATTTCTCCTATTATATCCAGCTCAGTTACTGACATATAATAGGTAAATAAATGTTGACAACTATTTACTGAATGCTAACCTTATTGCTGGGTACTATGCTAGTTGCTATTGTAAGAATGAGATAAATGTGAGAAAGACTGTATTTAAGGGAGATAAAATGTTGAGATAAAGTGGTCCACAGTCTTGTTAATTTACACACGTGGCAAATTTCAAGTATGATGGAGATATGAACAATTATCTAGGTAATTACAATGACCACACAGCATGATAAATGCTATGATAGGGGTATGTACAGGCTGTGCATAAGGTGGGTATATAAGGCAGAATTAGCAGTCATAGCTGATACCTGGTACTTAATAGCTATACAATTATAAATGATTGTAAATAAATTTTTATTTCAACAGTCCCTTAATTGATGGACTGATACTTTGAGCATTTAATAAACAAATACTATGTGTGTGTGTGTGTGTATACATATATACATACATATATATATATGTCTTTTGGGAAAAGCACTTGTCCAATTAGTAACTGATTAAAATGAAACATTTCTGTTTAACCTACTATTGAAGATGTAACTGTTACATTTCTTTTCAGGTAAAGAACTTATCTTCAGACACACTTCTCCAACAACATGATGATTTGGATTTGGCTTTGGATAGTTGTTATAGTGGTGATACAGTGGTTATTTTCCCAGGAGAATATCAAGCTGAAAATCTTTCTTTATTGACTGATGACATCACTATCAAGGGTTAGCAGGGCATTCTTTGCATTTTTTTACAGCAATGTATACAGGACAAGTTGTGTAATAAAAACATGCTTAATGGAATTGTTAGAAATTAGAATACAGTTTATGTTTCATAAGAGTCTCTTATGTGCCTTTTGCAATTAAGACCTGTTTATTGGCCAGGAGTGGTGACTCACACCTATAATCCCAGCACTTTGGGAGGCTGAGTTGAGAGGACTGCCTGAGCCCACAGGTTCGAGACCAGCCTGGGCAACTTGGCGAGGCCTCGTCTCTACAATAAATCAAAAATTAGCTGGGCATGGTGGCACGTGCCTGGAGTTCCAGGTACTTGGAAAGTTGAGGCAGAAGGATTACCTGAGTCCAGCAGGTTAAGGTTATGGTGGCCGTGAGTGTGCCACTGCACTCCAGCCTGGGCGACAGAATGAGACTTCAACTCAAAATAAACAATAACAATAAAAAGATCTGTTCATCATATTTTCTGTTAGCTCCACCTCTATTTTGACCAATACTACTTTTTTCTGATCTATCTCTACTGCTCTTCATATTACTTTAGTAAGAAAACCCAGATATAAGGCTATATGAAAATATGCTCAGCACTTTCTCAAAAGGGCTAATTTATGTGCTGACTACAACAGAATTAGAAAAGCAGAGCTAACTAAATTTCTTTTAGGTTCTGAACATATTTCATAATTTTTTGCCTTTTTAACATTGAAGTAAGAGTATTCCCATTGTCTGACTAAAAAGAACAATTGACTTAAATTTACCTATCAATTAGAAAGTCAAGCAAAATGTTCACTATATTTTGATAATTGTAATGAGTAGTATTTTGCTGAACCATATAAGTAATAATGATCAAGTATATAATTTTAAAAATTTGATCAGCCTTTGGTGCAATCCCAGCACTTTGGGAGACTGAGGCAGGAGGATCACTTAAGGCTAGGCGTTCACAACCAGCTTAGGCAACATAGTGAGTCCCCATCTCTACCAAAAAAAAAAAAAAAAACCAGGTTGGTGGCGAGCTCCTGTAGTCCTAGCTACTTGAGAGAACTGCTTGTGAAGATCACTTAGACCCAGGAGGTCGAGGTTGCAGTGAGCTTTGATTGTGCCACTGCACTCCAACCTGAGCAACAGAGTAAGACCCCATCTTGAAACAAACAAATAATCTGTAGCCTTCTTGAGAATGCAATCCCTTATTTCTGGGTTGACGTCAAACATATTTTATTTTATTTTTTGGTTGAAGTCTCACTCTGTTGCCCAGGCTGGAGTGCAAGGGCATGCTCATGGTCACTGCAGCCTCGACCTGTTGGACTCAGGTGATCCTTCCTCCTCAGCCTTCTGAGTAGCTAGAATTACAGGCATGCACCACTATGCCTGGCTAATTTTAAAATTTTTATTGTAGTGATGAGGTCTGGCCCCGTTGCCCAGGCTGTTCTCGAACCCCTGAACTCAGGCAATCCTCTCACCTCTGCCTCCCAAAGTGCTGGAATTACAGGCATGAGCCACCTCGCCCAGTGTGATGTTAAATTTAAGTAATTTATTTTACTACTCTAGAGCCAAATTACGAGTATGATTAACCCAATTAATCAATCTAAGTTAATTCAAGAGTTTCTGCCAATCTCTGTTTGTTTGTTTCGTTTTGTTTTGGAGTTGAGACTCATTTTGCCACTCAGGCTGGAGTACAGTGGCACTCTCATGGCCACCACAGCCTCGACCTCCCGGACTCGGGTGATTCTTCCAAGTAGCTGGAACTACAGGCACACACCACCATGCCCAGCTAATTTTTTTTTTTTAATTTATTGTACAGATGACGTCTCCCCAAGTGGTCCAGGCTGGTCTCGAATGACAACCTGGGCTCAGGCCATCCTCTCAACTTGGCCTCCCAAAGTGCTGGGATTATAGGCATGAATTTCTGTGCTCAGCCTGTTTTTTATTTTTTTTTTGAGTTGGAGTCTCACTCTGTCACCCAGGCTGGAGTGCAGTGGCATGCTCATGGCCACCGCAGCCTTTACTTGCTAGGCTCGGGTGATCCTTCCACCTCAGCCTTCCAAGTAGCTGGAACTACAGGCATGTGTGACCATGTCTGGCTAGTTTTTTAATTTATTGTAGAGATGAGGTCTTGCCAAGTGGCCCAGGCTGGTCTTGAATCCGTGGGCTCAGGCCATCTTCTCACCTTGGCCTCCCAAAGTGCTGGGATTATAGGTGTGAGCCATTGTACCCGGCCTCTGCTAGTCTTTTTAAGTTATGGTAATTAGCTATGATTTTGAAGTCAGGTGATTTTTGTGTCTTAGACATTCAGTACATGACTGATGATTATAAGATTTAGGGAAATATATAGTTGAATAAATACCACAGGTACATTTAGATTTTTATAAATCCAGATTTTTCATCATGACATCAAAATAAGGACAAATGATTACATTATGGTTAAGTATTTACTTAGTAAACAACTGAATAATTATATATACGAGTTATGATAAATAAGTTCACGAACTCATCCTAGAAAAAGTGCTACAAACCTCATTGCTGAATATCACTATGATCACCTTCGAAGTACTCCCCTTGGGAAGCCATGCACCAATGCCAGTGCCCAATTCACCTGTCAAAGCAACTCTTTTTCTGGAATGCCATCCAAGTTGTTGTCACATTACCCTTGATGTGCTGAATGTCATCAAAATGTCTTCCTTTCAATATTTCCTTTATCTTTGAATAAAGAAAAAAGTAATGGGGGCCAGATCAGGTGAGTAGGGAGGGTGTATGTCAATAGAGTTTTTTGTTTACTGGCTAAAAACTCCTCACAGACAGTGCTGTGTGAGCTGGTGCATTGTTGTGATACAAGAGCTCCTTTGGGGTCATTTTTGCACACACCTTTCTCGTACCAAGATTTTCAGTTAAGATTTTCCTCACTGTTTCTCTGTCGATGTTTATTTGTTCTGCCATACTTCTCACAGTCAGCTGATGACTTTGACACACAATTCAATGAATTTTTGAAATGTTTTCATCAGTTCTGCCCATTACTGGCCATCCTGACCTCTCTTCATCAGTGACACTTTCTCCCCCCTCAGAAAAACATTTAATCCATTGGTACCCTGCTGTTTTCTTCATCAGCATTATCCCCATAAACTTGGACTAACATGTCCTTGTTTCACTTTCATGGTTGCCAAGTTCAACAAGAAATTTAATGTTTGTTCCTTGCTCTAATTCAAGCTCTGACATTCTTGTGATGGCACACAAAAACATGCAACAACAATAATGAACACCACACTCAGAAAGACATTACCACATGTCATCACGAACACAGCTGTGAGACACTGACATACCAAGATTATAAAACCTGAGTTTGTACAGTGCTGCCAACACAAGTGCATGATGGCAGCTTCGCGAACTTAATTGTCAGACCTTGTATTACTTGTTAAAAATATGTGAAACTGGGTGTGGTGGCATGCAGCTATAATCTCATTTACTTGGGAGACTGAGGTGGGTGGATGGCTTGAGCCTGGGGAGTTCGAGGCCAACCTGGGCAATATAATGAGACTCCATTTCTAAAGCGCACACACACACACACACACGTAAAAGGAAAAACTTCATAAAAGCGAGTACTATTGATTGACTAAACAGCTTTAAAATGGGGGATTACTGATTTAATTATGTATTTTTATCCCTATAAATCAGGAGTTGGAAAAAGAGAAGAAATTATTATTACGTCTGAACCTTCTCATGACAGTTTTGTGGTGTCCAAAGCTGACAGTGTGAAACTAATGCATCTATCTTTGATACAACAAGGGACGGTTGATGGTATTGTGGTGGTGGAGGCTGGTCACATGACACTGGAAAATTGTATATTAAAATGTGAAGGAACAGGAGTGTGTGTTCTTACAGGGGCTGCTTTGACAATTACAGACAGTGAAATAACTGGTGCCCAGGTATTTCATTCTTTAAAAAGTATGACTTTATATGACTATGGATAACTTTGAGTGATCTTAATATACAAACAAAGGGTAACGATTTTTTTGTCTTTGAATGAAATCACAATTAAACTTAGAAACTGGTAGAAATCAACAAAATGAGGACAAGTACAGGAGAGTGATATTACTATACTTAGGAAAAATGAACTGCCTAAGTCCAAAGTAAGGAATTATTAGCTTTAAGTGTGATTTTATTTTTTAAAAATCTAGAAATCAGTGGCTATAAAATAGATCTCAAATCATTATTTGATGGCTTATGTATGTATGTATGCGTGTATTTATTTATTTTTGAGTTGGAGTCTCACTCTGTCACCCAGACTGGAGTGCAGTGGCCGCTCCCGGCCACTGCAGCCTCGACTTGCTGGGCTCCGGCGATCCTTCCGCCTCAGCCTTCCAAGTAGCTGGAACCACAGGCATGTGCCCGCATGCCCAGCTAATTATTTATTTATTTGTTGTAGAGACGAGGTCTCGCCAAGTAGTCCAGACTGGTCTCTAACCCCTGGACTCAGGCAGTCTTCTTGCTTCTGTCTCTCAAAGTCCTGGGATTACAGGCATGAGCCATCATGCCCAACTTGATGGCTTATTTTAAAATAAGTCTTTATAAGCGATCAGATATTACTGTTAGGTGTTGTGATTAGTCTGACAGCTTCTAAATAATCGGTACATAAAAAACTTGAGGCTTCAGATAAAAATCTCAAAGATCATTAAAAGGCTGAAGAAGTAAATGAGAAAAATGATGAACGGAAGAAAACAAGAGCACCTTCTTTTATAATAACTTTTTCTTCATTTCCACTAAAATGAGGAAATATACTTTAGTAGCCTTATGAGGGATTTACAGTAGATGTAAATTTTTATAAGTTTTTTTTTTTTTTTTTTTTTTTTTTTTTTTTTTTGTTAGAGTCTCACTCTGTCACCCAGGCTGGAGTACAGTGGCATGCTCACGGCCACTGCAGCCTCGACTTGCTGGGTTCAGGTGATCCTTCTGCCTCAGCCTTCCAAGTAACTGGAATTACAGGTGTGCACCACCACACCTGGCTAATTTTTTAATTTATTGTAGAGACGAAGTCTCACCAAGTTGCCCAGGCTAGTCTTGAACTCCTAGGTTCAGGCAATCCTCTCTCCTCAGCTACCCAAAGTGCTGGGATTACAGGCATGAACCACTACGCATGGCCTGCAACTTTTGAAACAACTGCTTAATGAGGTTTTGGATTTCCTTCTGGAAAATCACTGTGTGAGAGAGTCAGTTGATGGACTATATGACCTCAACCTTCCCTCTAGGTCTAATGATTCTCTAACAAATGTTTAGTTTTCAACATGTCAAAACATTATTTCTACAATAAATTGTTGCCTGTATTATGTATTTTCATGTAACTTAGTGTTTAGATTGCTATTTTGTTTGTTTGTTTTGTTTTGTTTTGAGTTGGAGTCACTCTGTTACCCAGACTGGAGTGCTGTGGCCGCTCCCGGCCACCGCAGCCTCAACCTGCTGGGCTCTGGCGATCCTTCCGCCTCAGCCTTCCAAGTAGCTGGAACTATAGGTGCGCGCTACCACGCCCAGCTAATTTTTTGATTTATTGTACAGATGAGGTCTCGCCACGTTGCCCAGGTGGGTCTCGAACCCGCGGGCTCAGGCAATCCTCTCACCTCAGCCTCCCAAAGTGCTGGGATTACAGGCTGAGCCACCGAGCCCGGCTTAGATTGCTATTATTCAATTATGGTTTTCAAGTCTAAAGATAATCTTGGAGGGGATTGTATGTGTTTTGTAAATAGTCTTGTTTTAATTTACAGGGTGCTGGTGTTGAACTGTATCCCGGTAGTATAGCCATTTTGGAAAGAAATGAAATTCATCACTGTAATAACCTCAGAACCAGTGACCGTTCAAAAAGCATCTTAGGCGGAATTAATATGAAGGTGTGCTCTTACTTCTTAATGTAGAATTGTTATAAGAATTGTAAGTAATTATTATATAATTACTAAAATATTAGTTATAGTCTTAAAATTTAGTCTTAATGTTATCATTGATTTGGAAAATAAATGTGTAAGTAATAATATATGGTTAAATGGTGGCTAATGGGCAAAAGTTTAACGTTATAATTTAATAACTTAAATAAATTTGTTTTGTTTTGTTTTGTTTTTGAGTTGGAGTTTCACTCTGTCGCACAGACTGCAGTGGCACACTCCTGGACACTGCAGCCTTGACTTGCTGGGCTCTGGCGATCCTTCTGCCTCAGTCTTCCAAGTAGCTGGAACTACAGGCGTGCGCTACCACATCTGGCTAATTTTTGATTTATGGTAGAGACGACGCACCAAGTTGCCCCCAGGTGGGTCTCGAACCCGCGGGATCAGGCAATCCACTTGTCTTGGCCTCCCAAAGTGCTGGGATTACAGGCTGAGCCACCAAGCCCAGCCCAAACTTATTATCAAATAACTTTGTTAGTGAGGAAGTGAACACATTTTGCTCTTATAAAAATATTTTATACTTTTCATCGATCAGATCTGAAATATATTTGGGAAAGTAAAGCAAATTAAGAGGATAATAATATATTAAGAAATACCAGGTCAGGTGTGGTGGCTCTCGCCTATAATCCCAGCAATTTGGGAGGCCGAGGTGAGAGTACTGCTTGAGCCCACGGGTTTGAGAACAGCCTGGGCAACTTGGCAAGATCTCATCTCTATAATAAATTAAAAAATTAGCCGGGTGTGGTGGTGTGTTCCTGTAGTTTCAGCTACTTGGAAGTTGAGACGGAAGAATCACTTGAGTCCAGTAGGTGGAGGCTGTAGTGGTTGTGAGAGTGCCACTGCAATCCACCATGGGTGACAGAGTGAGACTCTAACTAAAAAATAAAAATAAAAAAAAGAAAAAGAAATACCAGCTGGGCACGGTGACTCAACCTGTAATCTCAGCACTTTGGGAGGCTGAGGTGAGAGGATTGCTTGAGCCCAGGAGTTCATGACAAGCCTAGGCAACATAGCAAGACACCCCCATCTCTACAAAAATCAAAATATTAACCAGGCATGATGGCATGTACCTTTAGTTCCAGCTGCTCAGGAGGCTGAGTGACTACATGGCCACTGCACTCCAGCCTGAGTGACAGTGAGAACCAGACTCAAAAAAAAAAAAAAAAAAAATCATATTCCTACTACTTCCAAGTGTGACCATGGGCCAGCAGCACTGGCATCACCTTGTAGTTTGTTAGAACCTTGGGCCTTACCTCAGACCTATTAAAGAGAATCTGATTTTTTTTTTTTTTTTATGAGTTGGAGTCTCACTCTGTCGCCCAGACTGGAGTGCAGTGGCCGCTCCCGGCCACCGCAGCCTCGACCTGCTGGGCTCCGGCGATCCTTCCGCCTCAGCCTTCCGAGTAGCCGGAATTACAGGCATGCGCCACCACGCCCGGCTGATTTTTTGATTTATTATAGAGATGAGGTCTCGCTGCCCAGGCGGGTCTCGAACCCGCGGGCTCAGGCAATCCACTCACCTCAGCCTCCCAAAGGCGCGGGATGACAGGCTGAGCCACTGAGCCCGGCTGAGAATCTGATTTTTAACTAGTTCCCCAGATGATTTATATATACATTCAAGGTTTTTTTTGGTTTTTTTTAGTTGAGTCTCACATTGTTGCCTAGTTTGGGACTACAGGCATGCGCTACTATGCCCGGCTTATTTTTTATTTATTTTATTTTTATTTTTTGAGTCGGAGTCACTCTGTCGCCCAGACTGGAGTGCAGGGCCGCTCCCGGCCACCGCAGCCTCGACCTGCTGGGCTCCGGCGATCCTTCCGCCTCAGCCTTCCGAGTAGCTGAAACTACAGGCACGCGCGACCACGCCCAGCCAATTTTGATTTATTGTAGAGATGAGGTCTCGCCAAGTTGCCCAGGCGGGTCGGAACCCACGGGCTCAGGCAATCCACTCACCTCAGCCTCCCAAAGGCACGGGATTACAGGCTGAGCCACCGAGCCCGGCTTATTTTTTAAAATTTATTGTACAGACAAGGTCTTAGCAAGTTGCCCAGGCTGGTCTCGCACCCCTGGACTCAGGCAATCCTCTCACCTCGGCCTCCCAAAGTGCTGGGATTATAGGCTTGAGCCACCATGCGCGGCCTACATTCAAGCTTAACAAGCATGGCTTCTAAAATCTGACAACCTCATCTCTCCCCACGCTTCCTACATTATATTTAAGACACACTGGCTTTGTGCTCCCAGAAATTATTCACCTCTTTCTGCCTTTAGTCTTTATAGGAAACACTTTCTGTGTACCTTCCGATGGCTCCCTCATTATTTGTATCTGTATATAATTGTCCCTCTTCAAAGAAGCCTTAACTGTAGAGAACACTCTGGTTAAGTGGTAACTCTTCCCACCCACTCCTGCAATAGCCTTATTCTATTTTCTCCAAATAAATAGTATTATTTGAAATTTTTTTCATGGTTATCATGTTATAAGCAATCAGTTTCATGGGCTGTATCTCCATCTTGAATCAGTTATTTATTTTTGAGCTGGGGTCTCACTCTGTTGTCCAGTCTGGAGTGCAGTGGCACAATTGTGGTTCACTACAGCCTTGACCTCCTGGGCTCAGTCTATGCTCCCACCTCAGTCTCCCAAGTAGCTGGGACTACAGGCGTTTGCTACCATGTCCAGTTGATTATTTTGATGATTATTATTTTTTTATTTATAGAGATGAGGTCTCACTATGTTGCCTAAGCAACATAGTCTTGAACTCCTGAGTTCCGAGGCTCAAGTGATCCTTGTGCCTCGGCCTCCCAAAGTGCTGGGATTACAGTTGTAAGCCACTGCATCTGATCTAGAATCAGTTATTTTTAAATCAATAACCAATAAAAATAAATAGAATACTTCACTTAATATTTTTTCATTAAATACTTTTGCAGTTGATATTAATCATAAGAATTGTACTTGTTCAAAACTGAAAGTCTCAGTTGTTTAAAAAAAGAAATTTGTTAATCCAAGAATAAATTCTAGAGTAATTTTTATATGCTCATTACTTTTTCTTTCTTTCTTTCTTTTTTTTGGCGTCTCACCTTTTGTTGCACAGGCTGGATGGAGTGCAGTAGCATGCTCACAGCCACCGCAGCCTCAACCTTTTGGGCTCAGGGGATCCTTCTGCCTCAGTCTTCCAAGGAGATGCAACTACAGGTGCATGCCACCATGCCTGGCTAATGTTTTTTATTTTTTGTAGACAGTCTTGCCTTGCCAAGCTCCCCAGGCTGGTCTCGAACCTCTGGGCTCAGGCAAACCTCTCGCCTAGACCTCCCGAAGTCCTGGGATTACAGGCTGAACCACCGTGCCTGGCCTATATATATATATATTTTAAGTATTTAAAAAAGTGAATCCCTTAGTTAGCCAGGCGTTGTGGCACTCGCCTGTAGTCCTGGCTACTTGGAAGACTGAGGCAGAAGCATCGCTTGAGCCCAGGAGGTCGAGGCTACAGTGAGCTAGAATCAAGCCATACATTCCTGCCTAGGTGACAGAATGAGACCCTGTCTCCCAAAACAAAAACTCATTTCTTCAAATAATTTAACAGGTTCTTCCAGCACCCAGATTGAAGATGACCAATAATCATATTTACAACAACAAAGGCTATGGAATAAGCATCCTTCAACCAAGTGATCGGTTTTTTATTGTAGCAGAAGACGCTCTCAATAAAGGGGCTGCTTCAGGAGATAAAAAAGATGATCAAATGCTCTCCAAAGTAATGCACAACCTGAATCTGGAAATGAATAACAATAAGATAGAAGCCAATTTAAAGGGGGATATCAGAATAATCACAAGGTAGAGCATTTGGGCTAGTGTTAAAGTTTTATATTTCAGAATGTGTTTAAATAACGCTCGTGTACTGCTGAAATGGTAGCTTAAATTAAATCCAAAGCTTATTTAATTAAAAAAACTTAAACATCTTAATGCTCTCATTGAATGATTTTAATATATTTTTAAAATAGTAGCTTTATTAGATATAATTCACATACCATAAAATTCACTTTAAAAAGTGTACAATTCAGTGGTATTTAGTATACTTTTAATATCATCACTATTTAATTCCAGAAACAAATATGGTTTTAAACATTTTTATTTTTTCTTCTTTTTGAACCTTTTTTTTTTTTTTTTGAGTCAGAGTCTCACTCTGTCACCCAGGCTGGAGTGCAGTGGCATGTTCATGGTCACCACAGCCTCGACCTGTTGGGCTCAGGCGATCCTTCTGCCTCAGCCTTCCAAGAAACTGCAATTTTTTGTAGAGATGAGGCCTTTGCAAATTGCCCAGGCTGGTTTCGAACCCAGAGGCTCAGGCAGTCCTCTCACCTCGGCCTGCCACCACTGTGCCCGGCCTGAACTGTTTCTTCTTTCTTCCTATTTTCTTTTATATTTTTTTCTTAAACATTGCTTTTTAATACTCCTACAATAAAAAGCATTAGGTATCCTATGTAGAAAGGAGATAAAATTATGTTCATAGCCAATTCCCGTTATCTGTGCCAGTAACCAGAATGGGGTGGTATGCCATATACACAAATAGGATATGTTCAACAGCAAAAACAATGAAATCCAAAATAAGAGGCAGATAATATATAGAAGTGTGTTTCCTCCTCATATTCAAGAAGTGCAGAAGTACTCAGTATAGGGCCGTTGCTGTTCCCTGTGGAAGCTTGCTGTAGGGCTGAGGTAGGTGCTTGTGTTGTCAGAAGTTCATCTTCTATTTTGTTTTGCCCTTGTATGGTTTCCATTAAAAATCACGTGACCCAGGAGAGTGATTGGCGATCAAGCTGTTATGTCTACATTCTAGCCACACAGAAGGGAAAGGACATTTCTACAAAGTCATGCACATTATTTCAGTTTTCATGCCTCTAGCTAGAATCGAATCACGTGGCTACATCTCCATACAAATGAAACTAGGAAATACCTTTACAGTGGATGGTTGGTTGTATGTCCTCTAAACAGGGAGTCAATTGTCTAAGAAATGAGTGGTCTGTTTCACAAAACAGAGCTTATATTGATTTAAGAATATACAAAGAAATAATACTTTGACTTTTACTTATTTGTAGCCCAGCAAAGCTCACCCTAAATTGCCATAAAGTCTCTTGAGGCTGAGAGTTGATAACTTTTTTTTTGAGTCAGTGTCTTGCTTTGTTGCCCAGGCGGGAGTGCAGTGGTAAAAATCACTGCTTACCTCCTGGGCTCAGGCGATCTATCCTGCTACCTCAAGCCTCCCAAGTAACTGGGACTAGAGGTATGTGCCACCACGCCCAGTTAGTTTTTTTATTTTTATTTTTGTAGAGGTGAGGTCTCTCTACATTGCCTAGGCTGGACTCAAACGATCCTCTTGTGTTGATCTCTCAAAGTGCTGGGATTACAGGTGTGAGCCATCACACCCAGCCCTTCAATAGCCCTTTAAAAAAAAAGTTGAAAATCTGTAGGCAATTCCATAGGTTTTCTTTATACGCGGTCTTGTTAGCTTATCATAAAATATAAAAGACAATCCTAAGGACTGTCCACAAGGGCCTTAACAAGAAGTCTATAATGAACTTAATGAGCTGTAAGAGTGAGGATTTTCCTTTCCAGTCCTCTTCTTCCACTCAATTTTTCCCTCAATTTTTGGCTTCAGAAAGAGGTGGACAAAGGTAAGATCTTTTTGAGGAGTCGGAGTCTCACTCTGTTGCCCAGGCTGGAGTCCAGTGGCACGTTCACAGCCACCGCAGCCTCGACCTGCTGGGTTCAGGCGATCTTTCTGCCTTAGCCTTCCAACCTGGCTAATTTTTGATATATTATAAAAACGAGGTCTCGCCATGTTGCTCAGGTTGGTCTCGAACCCCTGAGAGCTCAGGTAATCCTCTCGCCTCCATCTCCTAAAGTGCTGGGCTCAGGCCTGGCCAAAGGTAAGATCTTTGAGGCTATGCAGAAAAAGCAATTGCCTTGTGTGAGCAAACTTCTTGCTCACTGGTCATCTGTTTCTGTAGCTGCCATTGATTTCTATCCATATTCTCTTTTCCCAGGCCATCTTCAGAACACAGTGATACTGTTTTCTCCTATTCTTATATCCCTAAAACATTCACATTTTAAAGATTTTTCTAAGAATTTTGATGTTTCATAAAGTTTTTACTCCTCTGCCTTCCCATACCCACTTTTCCCCTAAACTGTATAATGAAAAACTGAGTTTCCATCTTTTTTTTTTGAGTTGGAGTCTCACCCAGACTGGAGTGCAGTGGCCACTCTCGGCCACTGCAGCCTCTCCTGCTGGGCTCTGGTGATCCTTCCGCCTCAGCCTTCCGAGTAGCCGGAATTACAGGCATGCGCTACCAGGCCCAGCTGATTTTTTTATTTATTGTAGAGATGAGGTCGCTGCCCAGGCGGGTCTCGAACCCGCGGGCGAGGGCAATCCACTCACCTCAGCCTCCCAAAGGTGCGGGATTACAGGCTGAGCCACCGAGCCCGGCTGTTTCCATCTTGTGTTAGTTTTCTATTGCTGCCATAACCACAACATTGGTGGCTTACCATGGTATTTATCACCTTGCAGTTCTGTAGGGTCTCTTACATGGGTCTCACTGGGCTCAAATCAGTATCGACAAGTCTACATTTCTTTCTGGATGCTTACGGGATGATCTGTTTCCTTGTTCATTTAGGTTGCAGACAGAACCGAGTTCTGTGTTGCAGGATTGAGGTGCGTGTTTCCTTGAGGACTGTCTGCCGAGGGTCCTCATTTCTAGCTACTGGTTGCATTCCTTCCCTCATGGTCTTCCTCCATCTTCAAAGCCAGCAACAGTGGATCAAGTCTCACTGACTCTCTTGCCTCTCCTGTCTAACCTCCCAGACACACCCTTACACCTCTTTTCTCTTCCACTTTTAAGGATTCATACTAAATTGAGCCCACCTGGATGATCCAGGCTATGGTCCCCATCTCAGAGTCCTTTTTTTCCTAGAGATGGGGTCTCACTATTGCCTAGCCTGGTCTCGAACTCCTGGCCTCAAGCGACCCTCCTACCTCAGACTCCCTGAGTACCTGGGACTAGAGGTACTTGCCACCCTACTCAGCTTTCAAGACCTTTAAGTTTAACCACATTTGCCTCGTCCCTTTTGCAATGTAAAATATGCATTCACTGGTTTCGGGGATTAGGACATAGACATCTTTGGGGACTGTTATTCTGCCTACCACATATATCTTAACCAATTTCCTAGGTTAAGATAAGGTTCCACTCCTCAAATTTAAGTAGAACCACTTGTATACCTAATCCTGAATTGTACCCATCTTTAAAATAAAAAAGAAATTTAAGCAGAGTTTCCAGCCAGGCATGGTGGCACGCCTGTACTCTCAGCTACTCAGGAGGATGAAGCAGGACCACCCCTTAAGCCAGGAGTTACAAACCAGCCTGGGCAATATAGTGAGGCCTCGTTTCAAAAATATATTTTTTTCTTTTTTAAAGCTTCTAGCCAGGTACAGTTGCTCATGCCTGTAATGCCAGTATTTTGGGAGGCTGAGCGAGGAAGATCGCATGAGGCCAGGAGTTTGAGACCAGCCTAGGCAACATAGCAAGATCCCATCTGTACAAACAACAACAAAAAAACTAGCCAGGTGAGGTAGCATACACCTATAGTCCCAGCTACTCAGGAGGCTGAGGCAGGAAAATCCCTTGAGCTCAGTTTAAGACTGCAGAGCCAAGACTGCACCACTGTGCTCCAGCCTGGGCAACAGAGCGAGATCCTGTCTCTAAAAAACAGCGAGCTTCCTCCATTGTACACCAGGGGTTACCAACCCCAGGCTAAGAATTGGGCCACACAGCAGGTGTGAGCTGAAGGTGCTTCATCAGTATTTAAAGCCACTCCCCATCGCTCGCATTACTGCCTGAGCTTAAAAAAGAAAGTAAGGTAGCTGGGCTCGATGGCTCAGCCTGTAATCCTGCGCCTTTGGGAGGCTGAGGTGAGTGGATTGCCTGAGCCCGTGGGTTCGAGACCCGCCTGGGCAGCGAGACCTCATCTCCACAATAAATCAAAAAATGAGCCGGGCATGGTAGCACATGCCTGTAATTCCGGCTACTTGGAAGGCTGAGGTGGAAGAAGAGCCCAGCAGGTAGAGGCTGCGGTGGCCGGGAGGGGCCACTGCACTCCAGTCTGGGCGACAGAGTGAGACTCCAACTCAAAAAAAACAAAAAAAAGAAAGAGCTGTTTCTGGGAAGTACCTTCATATTGCAAAGGAATTTATACATACCCCAA
This sequence comes from Carlito syrichta, assembly GCF_000164805.1. Classification (NCBI taxonomy): domain Eukaryota; kingdom Metazoa; phylum Chordata; class Mammalia; order Primates; family Tarsiidae; genus Carlito; species Carlito syrichta. Next base: position 720,494 of record NW_007260523.1, on the reverse strand, counting down.
TTCTGATTTGTCTTATCATCAAAATTACTGGAGAGGACTCAGTGAAACCAAACATTGAGGAAAAGAAAACACCCAAAGTAGCAGTCTTCTGTCAGAGCAGCAGCATCATTAGTCTCATAGGAACTCAAACCCTATTTGTGAACTGCATATGTTGGGGATCTAGGTGGCATGCTCCTTATGAGAATTTAATGACTGATGATCTGAGATGGAGCTGAGGGGGTGATGCTAGCACTGAGGAGTGGCTGCAAATACAGATGAACAGGAGCAGTGAGATTTGATTGCACATCCTGCCCTCTGAAAAAATTGTCTTCCACAAAACCTGCCCCTGATGCCAAAAAAGGTTGGGGTTGCTGCAGTACACAGCTTCTGTACATTTAAGAGATTCTAACTTGCAACCTCAAGGAGAAATGATGCCATGTTTCTCACCTCCCTTTCCACACACGTCGTGTAAGTACTGGGTCTAAGTAACCATCATATCGCACACTGCACTGGGCATTGCAAGTAGTAACTGTTCAACAGCTTAAAAAGGCTACTAGTGGATCTCTGCCTATTTGTGCAAAAGACTGAAGTGAGATTTTACAGTTATAAACTTTAAGAGCTCTTTGTCACATATACTGGGGATGGAAACATTTGGACCTAGAGGTGGAGACTGCTCATATTGAGGTTTAGCAGAGCAGCCCTGGGAGTGGGAGAAAGGATGAACTTCATTCGGTCTTTCTGTAATGGGCTGGTAGAAGGAGCGGGGATTTCCTTCACTCCTTGCCGTGCCAGTAGCAGCCAAGGAAGAGCCTCAGCTGATATGCAGAACAGGTGCCATCGTGCTAGTGCCTCCTGTCAGTGTATGAAGTAGCAGTGGGAGACTGGAAGGTACGCCTGAGCTGAGACACATGAGATGTCTGTGGGTACAGCTGCCGCCCCACATTGCATTCCTTGTGAGACACTCATGTATATTATCTCGTAGCCTCACCAGTTATGTCAGAGAGAAAGCAGTAAATTTGAGGACAAGGGTCTGATTTCCCCAAAGTATTAAAGCAAAAAATGAGAAAATTGTATAAATACTTTGTACCAAATCAATGTTCTTAAACTGAAGTACATAAACAGGTTTCAAGAATCTGTAAATTACCTGAAATTTTAAGTGGAAAAAAATTTTTGTATACATACCTTTGGTGGAGTCCATTGATTTAATCACATTTTCAAGGAAGATTCTCACCCTCAAGACCCTAAGACCACTGAACTAGGTATTTAAATTTCCTTTCTCTATTTTTTAACATTCAACTGTGGCCTAAACAAAAATTTGTCTAACAAAATGTTGCTTTTTCTACACAACACTGATTTTTTTTTTTTGAGTTGGAGTCTCACTCTGTCACCCAGGCTGGAGTGCAGTGGCATGCTCATGGCTACTACAGCCTCAACCTGCTGGGCTCAGACAATCCTTCCACCTCAGCCAGCCCTCCAAGTAGCTGGAACTACAGGCACATGCCACCATGCCTGGTTAATTTTTTAACTTAGAGACAAGGTCTCGCTATGTTGCCCAGGTTGGTCTCAAACCCCTGGACTCAGGCAATTTCTCACCTCCACCTCCCAAAGTGCTGGGATTACAAGCATGAGAAAACTCATTTAACTTAGACAAACTTTGAAGCTTATATTTTAATGCTAAATGTCTTTTTGGGGGGGGCAGGAGTCTCACTCTGCCACCCAGGTTGGAGGGCAATAGTATGCTCCTGGCCACCACAGCCTCGACCTGCAGGGCTCAAGCGATCCTTCTGCCTCAGCCTTCCAAGTAGCTGGAACTACAAGCACACATCACCATCCCTGGCTAATTTTTTGATTTACTGTAGAGATGGGGTCTCACCAATTTGTCCAGGCTGGTCTCAAACCCCAGCACCTTGTGAGGCCGAGGTGAGAGGACTGCCTGAGCCTACAGATTTGAGACCAACCCGGGCAACTTGGTGAGACTTCACCTCTACAATAAATCAAAAATTAGCTGAGCATGGTGGCGTGTGCCTGTAATTCCAGTACTTGTAAGGCTGAGGCAGAAGGATCACCTGAGTCCAGTAGGTCGAGGCTGCAGTGGCCGTGAGCTTGCCACTGCACTCCAGCTTGGGTGAGAGACTCTAATTTAAAAAAAAAAAAAAAATTCTGTCTAATCCGTCTTTGTATTCTTTACTCCACTATACTTTGGTCTCAAATGAAAAACCCAAAAATATTTTGCAAACTGTAAAGTTACAAATGTATAAACATCTCTAAAACAAAGTAGCTTAACAAATACCCTTTGAGCTATCTGTTAAAGTAGGTAAATGTGTCAAATATGTGCCCTTTGCCCCCAAATCCTAAATTTTATGCACTGGTGAAGCATCACTTATCTTTATTCTTTGCCGAAATATAATTTTTATTCAAGAGTTCTGTGGACTGATTGTGTTGCCTTTAATTTCTACATTGGAAACTTAGAAAATGCTGAACTTGGTCTTAGATTTTTTTAAAGACAAAGCTTGAGAGGAAAGCAAAATGTTCAGCTCTAGGTCAAGAGTTTAACTCAAGTGCAGAAGTTCATGTGACTTGTGTACTGGCCATTATCTACTGCAAAAGCAAGTCAAGCTGGGTGCAGTGGCTCATGCTTATGATTCCAGCACTTAAGGAGGTTGTAGGCAAGAGGACTGCCTGAGCCCAGGGGTTCGAGACCAGCCTCCTGGGCAACTTGGTGAGACTTCATCTCTACAATAAAATCAAATATAAGCAGCACATAGTGGTGCATGCTTGTGGCTCCAGCTAGTTGGAGGCTGAGGAAGGACTGCCTGAGCACAGCAGGCCAAGGCTGTGGTAGCTGTGCACGTGTCACTGCACTTCAGCCTAAAGTGAACAGATGGAACTAGCACTGTAAAATTATTCTAATGTGTAAGATCAACAAACCACCACACAGCGAATATTTGGTGTACTTACTACTTTATTTTCTACTGTATTAAAGGAAAGCCAAGAAAATATCAAGTTAATTTTAAAGGCAAATCTTTACTCCTTAAAGAAAAAATACAAACTGTGAGCATTTTTATAATAGATCAGTATATTTTACATAATATAAACAAAATCACTAATGCAGCTATATGCATGGCTTCCTTAACTATAATGAACCACAGAATGGATGGTTTACTTTTTGTGGCAAATAAATAACATGTAGCATGCTTTTTAAAAAAAAAAACTGTCTACTCACAGGCACTGACATAACAAGCTTTAATAGCCACCACCTCCTCTTCCTCGTCCAAAGTAGCCACCTCCAAAGCCCCCTCTGCCACCTCCTTGCTGAAATCCTCCAGATCCTCTGAAGCCTCCACCAGACCCTCTGAAGTCTCCTCCAGAACCACCTCTATAGCCACCTCGGGGGCCGCCTCTGTAGCCCCCACCACCACCACCTCCACCAAATCCCCCCCGAAAGGAGTTGGAGCCACCACCATAGCCTCCGCCCCCAAAGCCTCCACCCCCAAA
>NW_007260523.1:705054-717000 GCF_000164805.1 Carlito syrichta | reverse complement strand
CCCCCATAGCCCCCACTCCCATAGCCTCCACCACTGTAACTAGAACCTCCCCTTCTATATCCACTTCCGTTGTCATATCGGGCCATTTTGGGAGGACGTGGACCATCTCCATACCTAGGAAAAGCAAAAACCACTTTAGCAGCATTCTTAATACTTCTCAACTACTAACCAAATGTATACATTTAGTCATGCATAAAAAGAAAGCAATCAAATGCATAAAGACAAATAAAATTCAAATAAAAAATACAGTTCTTTCTGGTTAGTCTCAAAGGTTTTGGCAAATATGTCCTCACAACTTAAAAGACAGTTCTCTTTTACTCAGTTCAACAATATAGCATCCCAAGAAAGTCAGTATTAAATGTTAGAAAAAGGTTCCTGGAACTGGCAATACACTGTTTGGTCTTTATTATCAAGTATTTTCCTGTCTTAACTCCAAAATATGGTTTTGAAAAATGTCTTTGGCAACTTGTTTATGTCTAAATCTGTTTCATGTGGCAAACAAGGAAAAATAGCGATAATGAACAACTGCAGAGCACCATAAACAACTCTAATTAAACATTCCCCAGAACTGCTTATTCCTCCTGTGCAGATTTTCTTAGAAACTAAGAAATTCAACAGCTGTGTAACTCAGAAATATGACTGTGAGCTGTCTCCTTCTCTTCAATGCACTGTTCCATACTGTCTTATCCAGTCACTTCTCCCCATTTTAATGTTCTCCACTGTAATCTGAGCCACCATCATATTTATACATCCTGAGCTTTTTATTTTTTTAATTTTAAAAATATGGGGTACAATTCAGGGTTAGGTACATAAGTGTTCATCATGCAGGTAAAGTTTGGGTACCCTTACTGATGTTATGTGCCCCCTCTGCCCCCAGCAGTGTCCCACTGACAATCTGATTCTTTCATCTTGTAATATTACAATAAATGTCAGGGTCCCCAAACACTTTCTTAAACTTATCCCATTCTTTCTAGTTTCTGGACTTCTGTACCTCATACAAGTAGATTATATATGTACTTCTCCTCCTGCAAAAAATAAGTTCTCTTCTCCTAAACACCTATGAGCATTTCATATGTGCCCATGACACTTACTTTGTTTTTGAAAATTTTCCTTCCATAGAATTCTTCTATACATTTATCCAGCTGGGAGGGCCAAGTATAGTATAAGAGCACTGTTTCAAGAACCATGTGGCCTGGGTTTGAATGATTCTAAATGTTATTACCTGTATGACCCTAGGTTTTATCTGTGCCTAGGTGTCTCATTCACATTAAAGGGGATAATGATCTACCTACTTCATATACAGACCAAATGCAATAATTGATTTTTGTTGAGGAGTTCAAACAACACGAAATGCTGAAAATTAGTGAACCTAAATGAAGACTATATGGCTGTACATTGTGTTATTCTTTTGCGGTAGATACCAAACGTTTTCAAGTAAGTAGTTGTGGGTAAAGAAAAACTAGAGAAAAAAACATTTTAAGAATTAAGATAAACTTCATTACTTCTGTAAGATATCCATACTCATCTATTTCTTTAAGATAAAAACTCCTATGTTTTTTATTTGATGAAGAAGCAATTTAACTCCTTATCAACTTTTTCTCTTAGTATTCTGCAAACAAGACCATCTAGGTTCTGGGGCTCTGTAACTTTCCTGTCATATTATCCACTGTAGCTATATAATGTACTCTGAAGGTCTTCTTCTATCACTAACATGTACTGTTATAGCAGACAGATTATTAACAGAGACAAACAAAAGTAAATAAAAATCTTTGTTCTGAGGGTCAGCCAGAATTAAATCTGATATTGAGAGTTTGTCTAGAATTTTAACCTCAGGTCTCTATCAACTGGGAATTTGGGAATTCTAGGCCTGCGTGAGATGATTTCTATCCTCTGCTTGGTTCAAAGAGACACTAACACAATACTTACCGTGTACTGCCAATCATAAGGTTGATACCGGCAGCAGAAGGTCTAGAGATCTGGCGGATCATATTCAACATACGCTCATTTACGGGGTCCAACTGGCTGATGATATTAGGTTGCTTGGTTACTTCAACCACTAGAGCCTCCATGGCTGCCCGGAGACCAGTGATGCAGGCAGCAGCTTCATGGGATATTTGCAGTTTAATCCTAAAAAGGAGAAAAAAAATTAAAAATGCGAGAATACATGCAGAAAAAGACCACCGCACATTGCGAAATAAACTTAGCTTCTTGAATTTCTATAATGGCCCCAGACTTAGGCAAGCACTTAACAATAATCCTTCCTCCTTTGTCTTCCAAGTAGCTGGAACGAACCACAGGTATGCGCCACCACACCCAGCTAATCTGAGGTCTCACCAAGTTGCCCAGGCTGATCTCAAACCCCAGGGCTCAAGGCAATGACCTCCTGTCTTGGCCTCCCAAAGTGCTGGGATTACAAGTGTGAGCCACTGATCCTGGCTTGCAGTAACCTCTTAAAATTAATTTACGGCTATTAGCAGGACTTGTAAACCATAAGGTCTATCATAATAAAAACACAATAGGCATGTTACATGCAATATATTAATATGCAATTATAATAAAGTATAACAAAAATAAAGCCTGGCAATACAGTTCAGACTCCAATAAAAGAATGAAATAAGAAAACCAGAATGTTAAAGTTCTCTAGGTTATCAATACAGCTGAGCCTATCGATTGCCTACAAAGTTCTATTCCATTTGCCCAGTGCTTACCATTAGTCTCTAATCAAATACAGTATGTGAGAGAGGCAAATTCTAATTAGATTCAAATTCCATAGTGGTAGATGTGGCTCAAATTCCTAATGAATTTGCTTCTACTGGTATTATCAATTTAAGACCTGAGTTTATAATGAACATACTTTCAAGATTTACTGCTCTTAGAGAAGGTAATATTTACAAAGCATTTTACTTGAGCCATCAGATCTTGCCATGTTTGTTTCACAAATCAGATTAGCTAAGAATTCAGTTTGGAATTCACAACTGAAAAATCCATACCAGTCATCTACAAGCACAATCTGCCCATCAGAATGGACTTTCTTGGAAGCAAAGAGAAGCAACTGCAGGGGTGTGACTAAGGTCATGCCTTTGGCAGAGATGGCACGAGTTCGAATCTGCAAAAGAAAGAGGCAAAAGGAAATGGTTGACATTCCAACTGCCAAATATTGCCATGTAATGACAACAAACTGTACTTTGAAAATTAAAACTCAAGTTTCCAACGATTTTAAAGACAATTTGGATTTTCATTGTAAACTTTTCTAGTCTTTCCTTACCTTTTCGCCAAATACAAAGAAGGGAGATGGGTACTTCATGTCTTGGCTACTAAAAGGACAATTTACAGATGATTTGTGGATAAGTGCATTACGCCCTTCAGTGGTGAGAATCTTTCTCTTTTCCTTATGATAGCATACATTGGGGTACACACCAAAAGCCAGGAGGGAGATAACAACATCCAAGTTGTTATCTGGTCCAGTGTTAGTAAATACTTGTGTCAACAAACAATCTGTTAAGACAAACAGGGTTTAAAAAAAATCAGGCAACCAGTTAAACCTTCACATTGCATACAAATTATCCAAGAGAATTCAGAGAACTGCTCCTCTCCCAACTCCACTTTTCAATGTCTATAAAACGCTCTCTTTTCAGAACTCTTGCACCTAAATTAAGTTCAAGAAGAAATTCTGCTGAGTCTCCACAATAAGAAAACTAAAATGTCTGTATTCTCTTATAGACTCAATCATAATATATGATTGGGACAATTACTTTTTAAAGACCCCCCAATTAATTATCTACTCTCAGAATAAAAGCTAGACTGATAGGACCACAAACTACTTATCTGCTATTCTTAAATAGCTATTGCTTATAGAGAAGATGGAGTGATAATCTAAGAGGACATGCACTGTAATGAAGGTTGATGTTTTTACCCAAACGACACTTTATGAAGACACAACTATTTATTGGAAAGCATGACACTGAAGTGCTAAGAGCATAGATACATTTTCTGCAGACAAACTTGAGTTCCTCTTAAAACCTCCTAATAGAGCCGGGCTCGGTGGCTCAGCCTGTAATCCCGCGCCCTTGGGAGGCTGAGGTGAGTGGATTGCCTGAGCCCACGGGTTCGAGACCCGCCTGGGCAGGCGAGACCTCATCTCTACAATAAATCAAAAAATTAGCCGGGCATGGTAGTGCGCGCCTGTAATTCCGGCTACTCTGAAGGATCGTCGGAGCCCAGCAGGTCGAGGCTGCAGTAGCCGGGAGCAGCCACTGCACTCCAGTCTAGGCGACAGAGTGAGACTCCAACTAAAAAAAAAAACCAAAAAACAAACCTCCTAATTGAATACATTTAGACAATTTACACTTTGATGTCAGTTTTATTATCTATGAAATGGGTCCATAATTTCTGCATCTCAGGATTGTTGTAATTCTAGAACATAAAGTGTTTTCCCTGTCTGTAATTTTGAGAAAACATTAAAAATTCAGTCAGCTTACGATAGAAGAGAACAACTACTATTAAGTTACTTAGATCACAGCCTTTAAAATTATCATCTTGCTCATGATAAATCACTTCTAAAACTACTATAAGGTTATTCAACAAACTGCTTGTCTTGAAAGCAGACTATAGTTCACAAGATAAAAGATTTTAAAAAATGTCTTATCAAAGCAGCACAATTCTTAAGACACTTATCACCTGTATAAAACATGGCAATTAAATTTCCTACCTTTTCACAACAGAATATGCCCTTTGTTTCCTTTGTCTTTTTTAGGGGGGCGGGGGGAGAAAGCAGCATTTATTGAGAGGGTAGAAAAACTCTCAGAGTAGGAGGGGACCTGAGAAGGCTGCCCTCCTTTGTTTAAAGACTAAATAATTGTGAAAAACCGGTAATACCACAGTTCAAAGAACACCTATTTCTTAGTTCTTTTAACATACAAAAACATAAGGTCTGAAGCTAAAATAATAGTGTTGTCAATCTGCAAGTCCAATATAAGTGTCCCTTCAGATATATCTTAACTATGCGAGAAGTTTTACCTTCTGGAAATCCAGAATTAATCAGAATCTCTTTGAGTTGAACTTTGGCTTCCCAAGTCATTCTCAGTGTAGCCATGTTGAGTCTTTTGTGCTCACAAAAACGTATCTCTGCTTCTTCTCCACCCATTCTACAATAAATTGGTATAAGAAGGTCATTCTCAAAGACCAGAGAACTAGATAGAGATTGGAAACTAGAGATTGCTCATTCAAATCTTACCCATACCTAGCATCATCCCAGGCTTGGAATACTGACAAAAGGGCTACATGATCGGAAAATCTGTTTCCAGCAAAATTTCGATGAACATAGCCTAATCGTTTTCCTTCGTTGATGAAAGGCTCTGGAAAGCAGGTAGCAGCAGAGATGGTACAGACAGCATCTCCCACACTGAAACACAGTTAAATTCAGACTAGATCACGATCTTGTTGCCAGCAGCTCAGGTGGTACTGTCAACTGTGGGGTGAAGTCTTTACTGGCCATGATACTGCTTTTATTAGCACTGAAACTGCCTTAACAAAGGACTTCACAGTTATTCTCACAAAGCAGAAGGGAAGATACAAATAATGTGCTTTCATGTTAATAGCCACATATTTACCATTCACCATGATCAAGTATTTTATTTTTCCTTTCTTATTTTCTCTTCCCCACTATACCAGATCTAGGTACCACTTCCCTTAAGAAAAGTTTTTTCTGGCCAGATAGTGGTTTACACTGTCATCTCAGCACTTTGGGAGGCTGAGGTCAAAGGAATGCTTGAGCCCAGGAGTTTGAGAACAATCTAGGCAACATAGTGAGACCGCATTTGTTAAAAAAAAAAAGAAAGAAAAAAATTAGCTAGGTCTGGTGGCACACGTCTGTGGTCCCAGCTACTTAGAAGAAGGCTGAGGTGGAAGAATCACTTGAGCCCAGGAAGTTGAAGCTGTGGCAAGGCGTGATTTGCGCCACTGCATTACAGCCTGGATGGCAGAGAAAACCCCCCCCCAAAAGGTATTTTTTTCTTCTATTTGAGCTCATACTGCTTTTATAAGAAGGATAAGATTCTGAAACTATTCTACCACCACTTAGCTATCAGCAATAAGATAAATAACTTACTAGAAAATACACCCCATTATCATCATTTTGCCAAAACGAGGCTCAATGGGGAGTTTAGCCAGGATTCGTCCCAGAGGAGTCAACTCATCATTGGCATCTAATGCATCAAGCTCTGTAGGGAGGTATTTTTTTGTTAGCAGAAACAATAATGAACACCGTAACTTTAAAGATTAAACATTTCACTGTAGGTTAAAGTTACTATAATACACTTAAGAGTTCAGCATCTGTCAAGCCAACTGCCAGTACCATGTCTATAGTCAAAAAGTCTCTTCACTCAAAAATAGAACAAAACCAAATTCTGGAGTACCTAGTATAAAGAAGGCACTAAAATTAGGCCCTGTAGGTTATAAAAAAAAAAATGTAGTTCATGAGTAGTCTATAAATACAGTAATACTTATACATAGCAACCTAAGTATCTACATGCCACAGAAAGTCTGACACCCATCTGTTGAAATGTAAAGACCAAAATCACGTAGCAGATGAAAGCTAGATATGAAATTCAAATTCAAGCCGGGCTTGGTGGCTTAGCCTGTAATCCTGTGCTTTGGGAGGCTGAGGTGAGTGGACTGCCTGAGCCCGTGGGTTCGAGACCCGCCTGGGCAACTTGGTGAGACCTCATCTCTACAATAAAAATCAAAAAAAAAAAAAAGAAGATATTCAAATTCAGATCAATCTAGCTCCAATGCCTTCATTTTTTGTACATTATACTACAATACTTCTAGAAAAAGACAAAAGAAGTAGTTCTAAGAGATGCACATATAATGCTGTGGGTATCATGTTCTGAACTGTAGGTACTGGTTAAGAGATGCTATTCTTTTTATTTTTTTTCCAAAGTAAAACTCCCATTATTCCCTTCTTCCTTCTCATTGCTCATTATGATAGCAACTATACGAAGGAACTAAGGTAGAGTGGAAGCCTTGCTATTACAGTCCTGCTGACTATTCCTTCATCTTGATTCCACTGCGAAGTTTCCCATCAGGAAAAGACAGACGGTACAATATCTGTGTTAAGGTTGGGCACAGTGGCTCATGCTTATAATACCGACATTTTGGGAGGTGGAGGTGAGAGGACTGACTGCCTGAACCCAGAGGTTCGAGACTAGCCGGGGCAACTTGGAGACCACATCTCCACAATAAATCAAAAAATTAGCTAACCAGGCGGAGGCTGCAGTGGCCAGGAACATGCCATTGCACTCTAGCCTGTGCAACACAGAAACAATCTCGGAACAACGCCGCCACCGCCACCACAAAACAAAAAATACACATCTGTGTTAAATGGGTCTGCAACTGTAAGTACCTCTAAGAGTGTGCTCTGCTTCAATCACAGCATCTAACGGCGGAGGTTCAATTGCCTTAGCCAAAAATTGTCCAATGCCTCCCAGACGCAGAAGTTTGATGCTCAAAGCAATTTCATGCAATGGTGTTCGGAACATCTCTGGTGTCATGTGGGTTTCGAGTCTAAGAAAATAAGCATAAAATAAACGGCTTGTGCATACACAGATATTAGCTTAACAAAATATTTGCAGAAAGATCATCAAGGTTACAAAGCTGCCCTTTCCTCATCCTTTTATGTTACAATCACCACATAACCTTTTATCATATCAACACTCTCTCTGGACAAGATTTAATCTGACTGAATAGCAGCTTCTGAATTTACCATTACAGCTTGATGGCACTTTCACCTGAGGAGTGAAGGAGAATGAAAAGATACCCAAAACCTCTAATGTTATTAACTCCACCTATGGCATCTTCAGGAATCACCTGTTAACAAAAATTTGTTAAAAATGGTAGCAACACCTTCTGTAGGAGAGATAGAGGTTAATAATATTTCTCCACAACTTCCTTACCTTCCTATAGTCCATATAATCATAGCGCTACTGGAAAGAATCTTACAGATCATATAACTCTTTAAATTCTACAAATAAAAGTTACTATTACAGGTTGAGTATTCCTAATCTAAAAATTGGAAACGCTCTACAATCTAACACTTTTTGAGCACTGGTATGACACTCAAAGGAAATGCTCATTGGAGAATTTTGAATTTCAGATTAGGGATGCTCAACTGGTAAATATAATTTAAATATTACAAAAGCCCCCAAATTTGTAATCAGAAACAATTCTAAGCCCAAGCATTTTGGAAAAGGGATAACCAACCTACATAAATTAATACTAACAATGTTAATACCAAATATATACTGAGAGCTCACTATGTGCCAGGCATTGTTCTAAGTATTTTACATTATTAACTCATTTAATTCTCATACCAACTCTATGGGTTAGCTAATACTATCTTTTTTACAATTGAGGAAATAAGAGAGGTTAAGTAACTCAATCTTATTTTACAGAATGAATGAAACAAGCTTAACAGGCTTAAAGAGAGTATAATTTAGCCGGCTCGGTGGCTCAGCCTGCAATCCCGCGCCTTGGGAGGCTGAGGTGAGTGAATTGCCTGAGCCCATGGGTTTGAGACCCGCCTGGGCAACTTGGTGAGACCTCATCGCTACAATTAAAAAAAAAAAAAAATTAGCCAGGTGTGGTAGCGCACGCCTGTAGTTTCAGCTACTTGGAAGGCTGAGGCGGAAGGATCGCCGGAGCCCAGCAGGTTGAGGCTGCAGTGGCCAGAAGCGGCCACTGCACTCCAGTCTGGGTGACAGAGTGAGATTCCAACTCAAAAAAGAAACAACAAAAAAAGAAAGTATAATTTAGGTTATGCAATGTATTAAGCACAAACAAACAGCATTAAAATCCAGGTCTCTATATTTCTAATTCTGGCTTATTCTCTATAAACCATTCACGATGATTTGTGAGAAACATTTACACATGATTCCAACACTACTAGCAAGACTTAGATAGCTTAATTCAGGTTACTGAAATGCACATAGCATAGCATATCTGTTACTTAACCTACAGAGAAAAAAAAAATTCCTTATTAAAGATCAATTCATTAATTGGCAATGAGTTACTAATCAGTAGGTGGTTTTACTCGAAGATGTCAAAAAATACTTGTTTCTCCAATTCAAGGGACAATCTAATATTTAAAAGAACTAGATGTCTTTCAAATGTTAGTCTCCTGAATTAATTTCCAATGTTCAAATAAATCTACACTTCCTTCCAATTACCAGAGCCATATATAAACACAAATCAGTGTCTTTGATTTTTCTTCAGCATACTATATATATCTAAAAACTAGTCTATCCCACAAAACTTTATTGTAATAAATACATACACATAAAATCCCAAATGACTTTTATTATCAACTGGTTAAAGCTAATTTAAGTTATATGGATCGGCATGTAGTGTACTCCATACTAAAAACATTATCTTAAATCTGTAAGTTAGAGAGATAAGGATATTTTTAAACAACAGGTTCCATCCACAAACATTCTCCCAAAAGACCCTGTGGTATAAATGGAAATGGACAAATAACTAAGAGACCTGGATTTCAGTTTCAGTCCTGGCACTAGTACAGTTTTGGTGAAATCAGTTTAACTTCCTAAAGTTCAGTTTCCTTATACAAATAATGTCCTCTATGTCTCATGGACATGAGAATTATATTAAACAAGTGATAACATTGAAAAAAAAGAAATATTCTATAAATACCAAGGTATTATTTGTAACATTTTTCGAGTTAAGCACTCCATATACATATCAGTATTCCCACAATGTCAAAGCTATGTCCATATATCTTTTTCAAAGGCCAGCAGGTAAACCAGTATCAAACATGCCATAATCAACAACCGATTCTCTTCTTTTCATTATTACTGCTATATCTCGTTATCCAGGCTAAGCGTCTCCCAATAAACTTAACTGGAGGCATTTTATGTGCTGGGTTCATTAAGTTCATGGTGGAGTGGGGTGGAGAACTGCACACAAAGATGTGTAAAGGGTTACAAAAAACATTCTGTCTTTATTCAAGAATTGGTCTTACCTCTCAAAACGAGCTCGGCTACAGAGATGAAAGCAGAATCCAGGCCGTACTCGGCCAGCTCGCCCTTTCCGCTGTTCAAGGTTTGTTCTGGATGCCCATACTGTAGCATAGTTGGTCATATTGTTGTGAGCAGTGAAAAGCTTGACTTTTTGTCTACAGAAGAAAGAATAGTTAATTCTAGACTCATATGTACTACCATAACTATTACATATCCATAAAGTGGTGGAAACTTTCAAGAAAGTCATGTCTACTTGTGATGTCTATTTGTTAATGACTCAAATTACAAATCAGCAATTTGGCTGCATACTTCTAGCTGTCAACCTACAAAAAGGCAATAAAATTTACACGTGCCACTTACCAGCTTACAACTTACCCTGGCCAACCTTTCTGTGCTTCAGAGAAATAATGTGCATAATACTAATTACCATAAAAGATTATTTGTAAACATTGAAATAATAAGTGTAGAGCATCTGAATGGGATCTGGCACATACACTAAGTGATAACTATTTAAGCCATCTCGATCCCAAAGTTTAGAATATCTACAACTAAAGGTTATGTGCTAAACTGGAATATGTGGCATATCTCATGTGCCTCATCAAACAGTGCCTACATGGTCCTTTAGAATTCCCAGGCAACCTCTGATTCTTTTAATGTTCAGAAATAGCTGCTACTAAGTGATTGAGATTGACACCATTCTTTAAAATGGACATTGGCAGCAAACTGTTTTCAACAATAGAACAGACCGAGGGACTACAGAGAGAAGAGATGGGGCACAAGTTGGCCAGATATTCAACTTTATTATCATCCTACTGTATCAATTATGAAATAATTATTGTATTTACACATAATGCTTTCTAGTGTATTTGCCAAGCTCATCTCATATCAAATGCAAAGTCCTTTAGTCCTTAAAGGAGTGTCCTTCAGGTAGAGTATCTGTCATGTGCTGAACACTGGTCATCTTTATACACCGAAACAGCATGCTATTATATGGCAGCAATGAATGGAAACACCCAATAGGAAATAAGCAAAACATGAGCAGACAAGAGCAACGGGAAGCAGTCAGAAACTTTGTCACTTTCTACCATGATAACTGATCTGTAATGACCAACACAAAGAATTACTCTTAATTATCATTACTTATAACCCTATAGAGATGCATGATAATTTTGAGGGCATAAAAACACAGGAGTTAAAAAATAAGTTGTTTTTGATGCTGCTAACTTTGATAAGAAGTTTCCAGCTAGTAACACTGGATCACACAAATAGATTCCCTGGGAACTTACTTGCAGGAGTCAATGACATAAACAACATCGTTTATGGTAATACTTGTTTCAGCAATATTTGTGGACAAAATAACCTGTGAAGACATAAGAAAAATTACTCTGCAGAAAATATTTCTACTATTTATTTGAAAGAACTATTTGTGCTGGGCTTGGTGGCTCAGCCTGTAATCCTGCGCTTTGGGAGGCTGAGGTGAGTGGACTGCCTGAGCCCACAGGTTCGAGACCCGCCTGGGCAACTTGGCGAGACTGCATCTCTACATAAAAAAATCAAAAAATTAGCCGGGCGTGGTAGCACATGCCTGTAGTTCCAGCTACTTGGAAGGCTGAGGCAGAAGGATCGCCAGAGCCCAGAAGGTTGAGGCTGTGGTGGCTGGGGGCGGGCACCTGGGCGACAGAGTGAGACTCCAACTCAAAAAAAAAAGAAAAAGCAGCTGGGCTCGGTGGCTCAGCCTGTAATCCTGTGCCTTTGGGAGGCTGAGGTGAGCGAGAATTGCCTGAGCCCGCGGGTTTGAGACCCGCCTGGGCAGCAAGACCTCATCTCTACAATAAATCAAAAAATCGGCTGGGCATGGTAGTGCATGCCTGTAATTCCGGCTACTCGGAAGGCTGAGGCGTAAGGATCGCCGGAG
>NW_007260523.1:668181-704998 GCF_000164805.1 Carlito syrichta | reverse complement strand
GGAGCGGCCACTGCACTCCCGTCTGGGCGACAGAGTGAGACTCCAACTCAAAAAAAAAAGCTGGGCTCAGTGGCTCAGCCTGTAATCCCAGCACTTTGGGAGGTCGAGGTGACTCATGTTTTGAGTCTCAACTTTAAATAAATAAATAAAAGAAAGGACTATTTGTAACAAAAGAAGAAAATTATAGACGTCTGTAGGAAAAAAAAAAAATCTCACCCACACACTATTATAATAAAAAACCTACTAAGCTCAGGAAGAAAAGGTTTTTTTCCTCTCTAGCTTACATGGATTTTAATTTTTTGGGTACCCTTTAAAGGTCTTAACATTTAATTATCCATAATACTTTCAATACCATCACCATAATGCTTATGTATTTACCTTGGTTACTCCAACTGGTACTGGATCAAACACCTTGCGCTGCTCCTCTCGAGGAATCTGAGAATGCAGAGGTAGTATCTGATACCTATGGCTTCCTACAACAATACAGAAACATTAAAGATGAAAAATAGTTGGTTTAAAACTGCTTTCCATTACAGATATTTTTATCCAGAAATACAGACAACACTAAAGTTTCACATACTGGCTAGGGCATAGCAAAAATATTCACTTTCACCCTCAAATATGTGAGAATTCAAAGGCTCATACCAAAATGTGGATTCATTTCCAAATGCTTCTGCATAGTATAAATCAAATTCCAGCCAGGCAAAAAAACCAACACAGCTCCAGGAACGTTAAGGGTTTCAATATACTTAAGTAGAGCTTCAATGAGTTCAAAAGGAGTTTCCTTTTCATTCAATTGAGCCATGCTTATCCTTGTTTCTGGACCATATTCATCACCACAGATCAAGTTGCAATTTGCCTACAAAAAATAAAGAGATATACTTTGAAGTGCATCAATTATAGCTAATAAGTCTTCTAGATTTGTTGTTTATGTTAAAATGACTTCTAATGTGATTAATTTTAGCTAACCAATCATATGCTGTAGCATGTAGAAGAAATTTAACTTCCAAAAAATGTAGAACCTATAACAATTTATTCATTTTTTTCCTGACTAATATTTCCCACAGGATATGACTAAAATTCAAGATCAAACTTTTAAATTTAAAACCTGTGATGTCAAATTTGGTGATGCCCTGTTAAGTATATTTCTTTATGACTATTAACTCTTTGTTTTTCAAAAATATTTTCCTTGCTGATTAATGAAGTGCTCCTATGACCTAATAATCTTTGATTATCTTCATCTACTTCTGATATAATGTGATATTTCCCAAAATGCTTACATTATGATGATAAACCAAGACCTCAGTAATTTGATAAAAAGTTGTTACTGGTCTTTTTTTCTCCTGCTAGACTTTCTAATTTGCAATTCAATTACATTTTCAGGTCTTTTAATTTAAAAATATTTAATCTCAGGTTTTCATTAAAATTCTGCATTGCTGGCTGCCTTATAGTATTCAAATTTCTAGATACGAGAGCCATTTCTTTTTGTTTGCTTTTTGAGTTGGAGTCTCACTCCATCACCCAGGCTGGAGTGCAGTGGCACACTCACAGCCACCCCAGGGTCAACCTACTGGGCTCCAGTGATCCTTCCACTTCAACCTTCCAAGAAAGCCGGAAACACAGGTGCGCGCTACCATGCCTGGCTAATTTTTGATTTATTGTAGAGACAAGGTCTCATCTAGTTGCCTAGACTGGTCTCAAACCCTCAAGCTTAGGGAATCCATTTGCCTTGGCCTCCCAAAGTGCTGGGATTATAGGTTGAGCCACTGAGCCCAGTCACAAGATTCATTTTTATACTATCATTTTTCTAACTTTTAAGCACTACAAAATAAGTCTTTTCTTTCCAGGAAATCTTATCACTTACTGATTTAATATTCTGTCCACTGATGACATCTCCATATAACCTCTTTTATCTAAAATTATAGCTGCTGCTTCTTAAACTTTACTGTACATATAGATCACCTGAAGATCTCATTAAAGTGTAGATTTTGATTTAGTAAATCTGGGGTAGGAAACAAGATTCCGCCTTTCTATCAGTTTTCAGGCACCATAGCCCATAGAAAACACTCTGAATAGCAAAACCTTGTAAAGTGCAGTGTCTCTAACCATGCATGGTCTTTCCTTTTCATGTAACTCTTTCCTTTTCCTTTTCTTTTGACCTTTACGCCAGAGATGATTTAACTTATGGTAGGAAAGAGCTTGTCACCGAACCTTTGGAGTGAAATACACTGATTGATTCAAAGACGGACATTAAAGTTAGTTTTTAAATAAACTTTCTAGAATGCTAATACATTGCATGATTTTACTAAACTCATTCTCTTCTACGCATTAAAAATTTGCCCCCTAATGAAAATTCTTCATGAAATCTACTTACATCATCATCCTCACCACCATCTTCATCCTTATCCTTTTTCTTCTTGTCTTTTGGTGGAGGAATAAAGTGGGTCATTTGAATGCAGTCTTCCAGAAAATATTCTGCCAAGGATAATCATCTAGTCAGCTAAGTACTATCAACTTTCAAAATCGAGTCATCTCAAATCCATTTGCTAACCCAAAGTTCATAATTTCCTTAATATCCTTCAATGTGATTCTTCACAAAGGCTAAAAAATTACAGTAGCAATAATCTTATTTTCCTACTCAAAGTGTTTCCCTCTCTCATACCTTGAAAGAGGGTATCTTCTATACATGTTTCCACAAATCCAACTGGGGTATCCACTTGTGTACAATATTCAATGAAATATTTACAGAATGCCCGTTGTGCACAAGCACTAAGCTGTACACTCCCATGTGGGAGTTATACCATAGCGCATCCCTCCTCTATCAGTATACACACATAAAACGGATTTCTTCTAGTTATGTTAAAGAAAGATCTCAATGCAAAGCCTGAAAGATCTGTTGATCAATTATGCCTCCAAGATTCAGATGGACCGGGAACGTCTTTATAATCTAATCACGCTCCACATCCTGTGTCTTCACCCATATCATCGTAAGCTTCTTTTAAACACTTCCTTACTTTAAAGGACAAGATGTTCAGGCTCATTTTGGACATACCCTGCCTCAGTCCTAGAATCAGTACTTTCCCCAGGAATATCAGGTTCCTTTAGTTGAATAATGGTATCAGAAACAAAATCTATCCCCTGCTACTTGGGTGATTTTTTTCTATGCTCACTCAGCAGATGGCTAGGGAAAAAAATATGTATCCCCACCTACCTACATTTATTTCTATACTGCTCTATTTACCTGAACACAAGTTCATACTGATGTCTCGACTATAATGCAGTACCATATGATTTGTTTAAGCCTTCCCCCTACTCATTTGCAACTTCTCTCTTTAGTAGCAAGAAAATGAGCTCCTGCCATCTGTTATTCATTTACCTGTTTTGTGAATCCCAGTATACATGTACAGCAGTTTTAGAATTATTCACCCCATCCCTATAAAATACACTGGCTTTTATTTCAGAGCTACCCACACTTTTGAGTTTCAAAAATCAGCACCATGGCATAGTCATTCATCATCTCACATATGCCTATACCTGCTAATCTCTTGTTTTATGATTAAAATGTGCTATAATTAATATTCTTAGGCAAAGCTATTAGATGGCTATCCTAGACAACTGTAAAGATAAAATCTCTTCAAAAAACTAAAGAAGCAATCACTTATCAAAAATATATAATCTTAAAATTCTTATCTTCAACCCATTTCAAAATCTGCTTGCTCTGGCTCTAAAAATGATTCTCTTGTTAATCTGATTCTGGCTGCTTAATGTTTTAATTGTATTTCCATTTGACTATATCATAATTTTAAAAGTTTGGCTGAAACTCCCTGGATATGCTAGCTTCTCAAGGAGTAAATGAAATCTGGTCCCACTACTCTTCAGATTGTACTATCACTACTGCTAGAGTAAAAAACTTAAGAATACTATGATACATTTGATAGTCTAATTTGGCCTGTATTTTACATATTATTTAAACTGTAATTCCAATCTCCAGATTAAGAAAAATCTAAACCCTATGGCACAAAAGATGTTCACAATCCTACCCAACTCTCATAATATTTACCTTGAACTGGGAAAGTCCTTCCATAAACTTCAATGATAGGGCAATTGAAGAAATATTCACAGAACATGCTGGTATCAATAGTAGCAGACATAAGAACAATGCGAACTTCAGGATAAGCCTGAACTACATCACGCAACACTACCAAAAGGAAGTCAGTCTGTTAAAACGCAAACACAAATACAAGTATATTATTTAAAAAGTTTGTGCAATGAGATATACCTAAGAGTTCTTATGTTACACAGACACATCAGTGAAACTCAGTTTCTTACATGGCTTGCAGAAGCACAAGACAAAGGATCACAGTGGGAGGCAACAACAGAATTTTAAAGAACAGCTGTAACCCAACAGACATAGAAATGAGAAAGAAGTGCTATCTGGGTACTCATTTGGGGGAGGAAAAGAAAATAAATCATTGAGAGCAAATAATTCATCTCAAAACTTTCAGTGAAATTTAAATTTGTAGGCACACAGCTTTGGCAAAAAGGGAAAAGCCATGATGACTAAAAATCTGTAAAGCTAATTTTTTAAATGCTGAAAATATCATATTTGGTTCACTTAAACAAAATAATGGCCAAGACATTTACTTTTTAGAAAACGTCAATCACTGATCAATCCACACACACGAATAGTAGAACTTTGGCAAAAACTTTCTCTGGCTGTGCTGTTCTTTCCTTCAATCCTCTCTACTATCTTCCCCAACCACCATCATCCTAATCTGATATTGACTATTCCTTTCTAGTCTCCATAACATCTATATGAGTACCTAAAAAGATACACATATACTGTATGCATTTTTAAGGGACACGGTGTCACTATGTCATCCAGACCAGAGTGCAGTGGTATGGTCACAGATCACTACAGCCTTGGACAGTTTGGGTTCAGGTCGTTCTTCTGCCTCAGTCACCTGAGTTACTGGGACTATAGATATGTTCCAACACACTCGACTAATTTTACATTTTCACCTATTATTAACTTGACGGGAATGCATATTTTATGTTATCTTTTGTGGTTTCTTTTTTCCACATTCTATAGCATTGCTGAGATTCAGCCCCACATTTTATTAACTATAGGGTATATAAATGCTGAACTTCAGGAGATGATATTAAGTTATTTTCCTAGGCGGTCCCATTATTCATATATTCGCAGGATAGGAGATACTGTTGATCCACATGCTTTCAAAACACTTAGCATTATGGTCTTGATCTGTACTTTCATATTTCCCAATGAGACCAAATAATTTAAACCCTAAGAACACTGGTATCTTAACAAGCAAGTAAAGATAACACTAAAACATCTATCAATTAAGTTAACCAGAAAAACAAAGTTTCTAAGAGATTATGAACAACAAAAAAGAGCAAATAAATTGTCTCACTGAACAGTAAAATTTCTGATTTTTAAAAGTCATGATAAACCATCCAAACTACTCTTACTTGCTTTAGTTCAACAATAAAGGTCAAAGTCATGGCAAAACTAAGATGACTAACAAGAGTTATAAAAGCAATTTCTGAAGAGGAGGAATTTTAAAGACTGTTTTGAGTTATAATAGCTTGGTGATAATTTATTATTCATTCATTCATTTATTTTTTGAGTCAGAGTCTCACTCTGTAGCCCAGGCTGAGTGCAGTGGCATGATGCTCGTGGTCACTGTAGCTTCGACCTGCGGGGCTTAGGTGATCCTTCCACCACTGCCTTCCAAGTAGCTGCAACTACAGGCACATGCCACCATGCCCAGCTAATTTTTTGATTGTAGAGATGAGGTTTTGCCAAATTGCCTATGCTGGGCTTGAACCCATGAGCTCAGGCAATCCTCTCACCCAGCCTCACAGAGTGCTGGGATTATAGGTGTGAGACACCACACCTGGCTGTCTGGTGATAGTTTAAATGAGCATACTTCTCATGCACTGATAACTTTAAGAGAGACTACACTTGACTTGAATATGTAAATAGTGGCATAAAAACGAGTTACAACTTTATGGTATCAAACTTCAAATCATGTAATTATATAGCAAGTTAATTTTACAAAGATTTTGCTAAGGACCAAAAGAGGGAAGGGTAGGAAATAAATTCTAGTTTCTTCCTAACTCTGACATGATTACCATTAACATCTGAAAAGACAGCTGTAAACATCCAAAAAGACACCAGTAATTATGTTAGAATAAACATAAGAAAAACTAATAATAAAATTACATCAGCTATTTGCACCCATAAATCACTAATTCATTTGCTGAATTATGCTAACTTTTAATAATCACTGGAGTTACACTTTCTGATAAAAAAGTCTTTACTTTTAGAATGGTTTTTATGACTTTAAAGCAAAGAAAAGAGAAAGGTTGACTGGTCTTGTTAACAAAAGGTTTTCAACAGCTTAGTGACTGAAACACAGTTTTGACAGAGGATAAAAAGCAGTGGGGAAAGGGAAAATAAAGACATTCTATTTTGATTTTTCTCAATGTAGAAATAGTAGTGCTAATACCTGGCTGTAACTCTGTTACTTACATTAATGTCTCTTTCGTGTATTTCATCTACAATCACATGACTGATTCCTCGAATGCCTGCTTCTAATTTTCTTAGGAGCACACCTGAAAAGAAAATAAGACCAACAACTGGAGATGCGTTTCTAAATTAGAACAAACTAGAAAGGTATGAAAAAGTTCAAATAAGTAAATTTCTAGACGATTAACCCTACTTCAGCTAATACAACCCAGCTCACTTTATAGATCACATGTATATTTATTAAAAAGGTAATGTATACAATTAAATACCTTTGTTTTTAATTTATTTCATGATTTCAGTTCCTCTAAGCTACAACAACCAGCAGGTATATCACATGCCATAAATTCTATTGAAGTGAGAATAAAAACTGCCAAAAGTTATATTTAAATAAGAACTCTGAGACGGGCTTATTATTTCCAGCCATTCTGTTCTGTTACCAAATTTTCTTCATAAATACAACATTATAAATAAATCACAAATTAAAAATCAAAACACATTACTGACCTACAGTACAAAACATTATACTGGCATGAGGACGGGGAAGTATGGACTCAAATCGAACACTGTAGCCACAGCTTTTTCCAGGCTCTTCTCCTCTCTCATATGCAACTCGCTCTGCCACAGAAACTGCACTAATTCTTCTGGGCTGTGACAGAAAAAAAATAAATTTGTTATTAAGCAATAATGAACAGTAAATGGTATCTTCAATGATTCTATAGCTTTTTAGAGATTATGTGTCACAAGCCCCGATGCTTCAATTACATTCAAAGTGATCTTCCAGTGGGGCAGGGGGCAAGCGCACGGCAGATATAGAGGATTTGTTTTTTAAGTGCCTAACACACAAAAACAGTTTTAGAAAATTATTTTTTAAAAAATCATTTAACAGTTGGGTTCTGCGGCTCTGCCTGTAACCCTGCGCCTTTGGGAGGTTGAGGTGAGTGGATTGCCTGAGCCCACGGGTTCGAGACCCGCCTGGGCAACTTGGTGAGACCTCATCTCCACAATAAATCAAAAATTAGCTGGGCGTGGTAGCACGCTCCTGTAGTTCCAGCTCCTGGGAAGGCTGAGGCGGAAGGATCACCAGAGCCCAGCAGGTCGAGGCTGCGGTGGCCGGGAGCGGCCACTGCACTCCAGTCTGGGTGACAGAGTGAGACTCCAACTCAAAAAAAAAAAAAAACAAAAAAAAACCCCCAAAAAAGCCCCCCAAAAAACCACCAACAACTTAACTAGGGTGACCAATATATCTTGAACTAACATAAAACACGATTTAATGTCTATATCCCTAATACAAGAGACCCTAGGTATGGTGCTAGTAGCAAATACAAATACACAGCTCATATTTAATCTGCCCAAATAGATAAATTATTTCTCTAATTTCTGCTCTTAGAAAGGGTAATTTCATAGAAATTACATAAGTTCTGAAGGTCCAACTCCTGTAAGCCAGATGAACTCTTTAAATATCACTAAAGCAGCTGGGCTCAGTGGCTCAGCCTGTAATCCCGCGCCTCGGAAGGCTGAGGTGGAAGGATTGTTGGAGCCCAGCAGATTGAGGCTGCAGTGGCTGGGAGCGGCCACTGTACTCCAGTCTGGGCGACAGAGTGAGACTCCAACTCAAAAAAAAAAAAAAAAAAAAAATCACTAAAAGCCGGGCATGGTAGCTCATGTTTGTAATCCCAAGTACTCTGGGAGGCAGAGATGAGAGGATGGACTGAGCCTGCAGGTTCGATACCAGCTTGGGCAACATGGTGAGACCTCATCTCTACAATAAATAAAATACTACCTGGGTGTGGCAGTGCATGCCTAGAGTTCTAGCTACTTGGAAGGATGTGGTGGGAGGATCACCTGAACCCAGCAGGTTGAGGCTGTGGTGGCTGTAAGCAGCATGCCACTATACTCCAGGCTGGGCAACAGAGTGAGACTTTGTCTCAAAATAAATAAATAAATAAATATTATTACATATTATATAGTATATATCCTTGCTGGGTATGATGGTTCACACCTATAATCCCAGAGGTCTGGGCAACTTGGTGAGACCTCTTCTCTACAATACATCAAAAAATTAGCTGGGCGCGGTGGCACATGCTGTAGTTCCAGTTACTTTGAAGGCTGAGGAAGAAGGATCACCTGAGCCCAATAGGCGTGGTGTCCATGAGGATGTCACTGCGCTCCAGCCTGAGTGACACTCCGACTCAAAAAAAAAAAAAAAAAAAAAAAAGAATTCCACAGATTTATTTAGTAAGAACAAAATGAGATACAGATGTAGTACTCCAAACCTCATTAACCCTGAATAACAGTGTTTCATGAAGGAATGAGCTGTGTATATGTCCATCAAGAGAAGTGTTCTGCTATATACTTGAGTCAGGGAATGTGAAAATATTTCATTAAAGGGACAAAATATAAACATACAATTTCAATTAATTTTTTGAGTTGGAGTCTCACTCTGTTGTCCAGGCTGGAATGCAGCTGCACGCTCACAGCCACCACAGCTTCCACCTACTGGGCCTCAGGCAAAGCTTCTACCTCCAAGTAGTTGGAACTAGAGGCATATACCACCAGGCCCAGCTAACTTTTTAATTTATTGTAGAGATGAAGTCTTGCCAAGTTGTCCAGGGTGGTCTCTGAGCTCATGTAATCCTCCCGCCTTGGCCGCCCAAAGTGCTGGGATTATAGGTGTGAGTCACTTCAGCTGGCTGTAAAACTTTATTTCTACAAGTTGCTTGCATTCTATAAACAACAAGTAAATGCTCACCAACACTATTATCAATCATCTCCTCTGCCTATTCTTCTCTTTTATTTTATTTTTTGAGTTGGAGTCTCACTCTGTCACCCAGACTAGAGTGCAGGGGTCGCTCCCGGGCACCACAGCCTCGACCTGCTGGGCTCCGGCAATCCTTCCACTTCAGCCTTCCAAGTAGCTGGAACTATAGGCGCATGCTACCACGCCCAGCTAATTTTTGATTTATTGTAGAGATGAGGTCTCGCCAAGTTGCCCAGGCGGGTCTTGAACCCGCGGGCTCAGCCAATCCACTCACCTCAGCGTCCCAAAGGCTAAGCCACCGAGGCTGGCTATTTTTCTCTTTTAAAGCACTTCTAACAGCTGGCTTCCAGAAGAACTTCAAAGTTATTAGAATATTCTGACTTTTCTGAGATGTGTTCATATTACTAGTATTCGGGAACTGCTTTATTACCTCGAGGCTATTTTTAGACCTACTGTCTTTGCAGCTTCCAGCCATTTCCTAAAATGAATGTGGGCAGGTGACTGCCAATTCCCTAAGTAGTTATCTAATTTTTTCTTAACTCCACTGATCCCCAAACACAAGCAACTTAAAATGCACAAAAGCCATGACAAAGGTTGTTACAAATTAATGCACAAGAGGTTCTAAAAAAAAAACAACCAAAACAGCCATTACCTTTATGCTTAATTCGAGTATGAACAGAACATTAGTCTCATATGATTATTCAAAAGCAAGGAAACAATGACTTTGCAACCTCCTTCCCATATTTTGTGTGCTTCTCTGACTTACCAACTTCCAATTTCCTCAAAAGTTCTTTTATTTTTTTAAGGGTCTCCCTCTGTTGCCTAGTCTAGAGTGCAGCAGTGCAATCATAGCTCACTACAGCCTCGAACTCCTGAGCGCCAGAGATCCTCTTGCCTCAGCCTCCTGAGTAGCTCGGACTATAGGCAAGCACCACCACTTCACTAATTTTTTATTTTTTGCAGAGACTGAGTCTTGGTATGTGTCCAGGTTTGTCTCGAACTCTGGGCCTCCAGCAAATCTACTTCAGCATCCCAAAGTGCTGGGAATACAGACACAAGCCATTGTGCCAGGCAACAGCTCTAACTTTAAAGCAAAAAACATTTAAAAAAGAGAAGTGCTTTCACTTCTAGTTGATTCACTGAAATCAATATTATTTTTTTTTTTTGAGGGAATGTGACAAAGTGCATGAAAGTTAAAATATGCACACCTTTTGATCTAACAAATCCCATGTAAAAATTGAACCAAATGAAATAAATGATTGTACAAGAATCTATGTATAAGTATGCTTACTCCAGGTTGGGTAATGTCAAAATATTAGAAACAATCTTTTTTTTTTTGAATAGGAGTCTGATTCTGGTACCCACGTTGGGAGTGCAGTGGCACACTCAGTCACCACAGCCTTGTATTGCAGGCTTCAGGTGATCCTACCGTCTCAGCCTTCCAAGTAGCTTAAACGAGAGGCATGCGCCACCACACTCAGCTAACTGTTCTGATTTATTGTAGAGACGAGGTCTCGCCTAGTTTCTCAGGCTAGTCTCAAGGTGCCTCGACCTCCCAAAGTGCTGGGATTACAGGCTGAGCCACTGCGTCTGGCCTGATTTTTTTTTTTTTTTTAATGATTCATTACTTTTCTATTTTATGTATATACCCTTTTCTGATTCCTAAATGATAGTTTTCAAAGATCTTCTGCTGGGCGTGGTGGCTCATGCCTGTAACCCCAGCACTTTGGGAGACTGAGGCGAGAGGACTGCCTGGGGTGGGGGTGGGGTTTGAGACCAGCCCGGGCTACAATAAATTACAAAAACTAGCTGGGCGTGGTGGCGTGTGTCTGTAGTTGCAGTTACTTGGAAGGCTGAGGCGGAAGGATCACCCAAGCCCAGCAGGTTGAGGCTGTGGCGGCCATGAGTGTGCAGCTGCACTCCAGACTGGGCGACAAGAGTTAGAGTCCAACACAAAAAAAAAAAGTAAAAAAATACTCTAATGTCATTCTAATAAAAAAAATCATGCTGTAATATCATAATATGCTGTTACATAAGGGGAACAAGTTGAAGGTAGTGTGCATGTACTATATACACATTAAAATTTGAAAAGGTAAATGCCATGATTACAATAAAAATAATCTTTTAATTCTTAGCTCATTATATTTGTAAGATAGATCTTTTGTGTAGGAAAACAAGACTGCTTAATGTGAAAGAATACCAATGAATGTTTAAACACTTCTTAGATTACATGCCACCTGATAGCTTAGGAAGTTGCTCTACTTAGCCCTTAAATAATCTATCACTTTTCCTTTGATCTTTTGTGCTTCATTAATTATTTTATTTAATGTCCCACAGGGAATAAATACAGGTAAGGCTCACAGGTAAAAAACCATCTATACCCACAGAGCTAATTTTCCACATGACTTAACTATTCCTCTCTTAATTATTCTATTGAGTATAGAACTATTCTATATTCCTCAAGTATAAATAAACACCAACGCTGTAGAAATGTCCAAAATAATCATCATAAACGTTTTGTGTAATACCGCAAAAACCATGGCTAGCTGGGCGTGGTGGCTTACAACTGTAATCCCAGCACTTTGGAAGGTGGACAAGAGGATTGCCTGAGCCCATGGCTTTGAGACCAGTCTGAACAACTTCATGAGACATCTCTACGATAAACCAAAACATTAGTTGGTGGTGGCACATGCCTATAGTTCTGGCTACTAGGAAGGTTGAGGCAGAAGGATTGCATGAGCCCAGCAGTTTGAGGCTGTAATGACCATCAGTGTGTGCCACCACACTGCAGCCTGGGTGACAGAGTGAGACTTCGACTCAAAAAACAAAAACAAACAAACAAAAAAACCAGTGGCTACATAAAACTGCCTTGTTTGTGCTTCAGAACAATAGTAAGATCTCCCCCCTCCCCCCAAACAAACACAAGCTCTGGAGATATATATACAGACGACTTAAGACTTATATTCAAATTTTCTTTACTCTCAATCTACTACTTTCTACAATTATCTTTTTATTGTTGTAATTATGGTACATTTGGATTATTAAATATTCTAAAAATAACAATAACGGACTTAAGTAAATGAAAGCACTGATGATGACAGCAAGGGACAATGTTGGCCTTTCCAACAGAACAGTTGATTGCCCTTCAGGATGTGCTTTTTAGTTTTCATTGCTTGTATCGTCTGCTCTCATTTTCTCTATAGACTATTAATACTGCTGCCTGGAGTCCAGCCATAGTAGTAGGTAGTTTCTAGTGATAATCTATTCCTCTCACTTCTGTCTGGTGTATTTTAAGAAAAGAACTGAATATTTATTGAGCGATCACTGAAATCACCGTGTGCCAGGTACTGGGTAACACTTCCCACATCCTAAAAGGTTGAAGACCTCTCCCAAATTGTTTTTTGTATTCTAAGATTTATACCTTTGATGTACACCTCTTGACATTTACCAAGAACTACAGCAATTTCTTCTATGTCAGAGATCTCCAACGAAAGAGATCTTCAACTGAAATTCTGAAAGACAATTTTGCTCCTCTTTTTCTCACCTGGGTGTTAAATACACAGCAATGGAACTAGGCTGCCATAAAATACTTGAATTCTAAGGCACAATATACCACAGAACATCTCAGACTCTACCATCTCTATTTTCGGTTCTGAGTTTATCCAAAACAATCAATAGCTGTATCCTGAAATATTGGCACTGTCATTCCTGGGGTGAGTACAGAATTGATAAAATTTTCACATATGATATTAATTTAACACACTTGATTTACATCCTAACAATTATAATTTATCTGTTTCATACCACTTTTGAGAATTCTTTTCACAGAAGAGTATTATTTCCTATTTTAAAATTTTCTGCATGCAGGAGTTTTAAGCAGCTTGATGTGGACTGAAAGCAGATAGAATTCTTTGAGTTTGAGAATTTACCTAACACTGGTGATAAAATTAGGAGTCATAGTTTGAGCTAGTCACATGTGGTTAACTGAATCTTAGATCTACCTTATCTTCATGGCTACACGATGACTGCTTACAGTTAAGACCTGGTTTACATTTAACCCATCATTCTACCCAGTAGCTCAGTACCATGCATTGGTTACCTCCATATACATACATAAACCTATACATTCTACAAATAAAATCAATAGAAATGTCCAATTTGAGAAACAAAACTGAAGACCACAATACAAAAGCCACTTTTGTCTAGTGTGAAGAATTCAGTTTTGGTAAGTTAGGCAGCGAAAAACACACTTCTCACTTGCAGAGCTGATTTTATTCTACTTGTAACATACAGTTCCCTCTGAGAACACCTGTCTTTAGCTCATTTGTTAAATTTCTGAATTGCTGTTGAGATTAAAAATGGATAGTGAGAGTGGAGAGGAAGGGTAGTGCAGAGCTCAAGGGTTCTTTTCTGTAAAATGCCACTCTCTTCAACAATATTCCTGAAAGACAGGCAAGGATTAAGAGCAAGAGTACCTTACTGGATGATGGTACTTGGGGTTGACACTTTCAAAAAATTCATAGCCAGTTTTAGGAGAAGGAAAACCAAAGAAAATTTTGAGAATAAAAAGTTCAAGATCTTTTCCTAGAAACACAATTTTTTTTTCAAGTCTTAAGTTGTCATCAATTATCAAACACATTAATCCCCTCAGTGATTTTTTCCAGGCCAAAAACCCCAACTCTCATGTAAAATGGAGATATCAATTATAAAAATGTATCTCAATTTCAGAAATATGCTTTGTACATGTACTAGTAAAATATACAAGGCTCATTTTTGTTCTTTCAAAGTTCATGACTCTCTTCTGAGTATTGATTATGCTCCCAGTTAAGAATCTCTCTTTAAGTCAAGATCTGAACCTTTCTGACAGGTAGTATCTGGCAATTTGTACTCTCCAAGTGCCAGAAGGCTTATAGGGTTAGAGCCAATGGCAGGCACTGCTTATCGCTGGTAAAATGTTAGTTAGAAGAATAATCCTAAAAGGCAGATTGTTTGGATTTGAATCCTAGTTCTATCACTTGCTGTGTTAATCTTGGGCAAATTTATCCTCTCCACGCCTTAATTTATTAAAAAAGAAATACTAAATTAAACACTACTTACATCTTAGGGTCATTATAAACTGCAAATGAATTAAAAAACTAAAAACAAACTGTTTAGAAACCAGCATACAGTAAACATCTAGAAAAAGTTAACCATTACCTCTTTTGTTGGTTTGCCTATTCCTGTTTAGGCTGTTTTTACTAAATATTAAGGTGATACAATAGAGATGACCAAGATTTGAATGTAAACTTAAGAAAGAACTCTCAATCTCGAGAGTTTGATTCTAGGCCCAAAGACTCCCTTTAGCACAGATAAAAAGACCATCCTACAAGGTCGAGACTGCCTTATCAGCATAGGACATTGGAGATAGACAAGTTCTTTTTATGTTTTGTTTAAATTAAAAGGGCCTAATGTTCTAATTCTCTCAGAACCTTGTACTATTACAAAGAGAAGTTGATCAAAGAAAAAATAAGGAACAGTCTGGCTTCTAGGTATATTCACCTCTCAAATTCTATCCACATCAGCCACATGCACCATAGGTGGTTTGTTACTTACCTGAGTGACTACAATATTACACTCTGCTGCTCGGTCACTCTGGATAAAGTCATCTAGAATGAACTGGGGAACCTGTGTGGTTTTACCACATCCAGTAGCCCCTCTGATAATGACAACTGAATTTTGACTGATTGCTTCAAGAATCTCACTTTCAAATTTCTTCACAGGCAGTAACTCTCTCTCCTGCAAGATCTGTATTAGAAAAGTTATACCTCAGTCAAATGTCTGCAAATACACAACTAGTGGCAAAAGTATCCTTTAAACAAACAAATAAAAAATCCCCCGCCATCTCTACAAAAACTTATTCCTTTCCACTGGCATAGTATTTTTTTTTCCCATTACAAATAGATGTATTTATTACCTCTAACAGAACTGCTTCTTTTCACTAAATTTCTGAACTCTCTCATGGTCATGTCTACACGCTTTTTTCTCTCTTTTTTCCTAAACATTCCACATGCATTCCCTTTCTTTTAACATTTAATGTTTTTAATTTGGAAAACACTAAACAATAAAAAAGAGTTATTACCCCAGATGTCTCCACTTTCATTAAATTACATTAAGAAGGAAATTCTCTCCCAGACCCTCAACTCAAAGCAACTAACCTTAGAGGTAACCATGGTTAGCAGTTTGATACCTATCTTTGATCTGCCACCTTTAAAAAAACAAAATACATGATCTATTATCTTTTCGCCCAAACCTAAAACATTCTGAAAGTATGGGCACCGTATGTCTAAATACTTCATACTTACTGCTTGCAAATCATGGTCCTGTTCCAGCTGGTACATTAATTCATTCTTGAGGTCTGTGCTTATTTGTTCTGGAGTAGCCTGTAAAATGAAAAGACAATAGAGTCAGACAAAAGCACAGAATTCAGTTTTGAAACAAAATCCATTTTTTACCTAGACATACTAATGAAATATATTCAAGAATAAAACATGAGTCTGATATCAAAGACTACGTTGAACTCACATAAGCCAGGGGCCCCTCATCAATGTTGCTACTAGTCCAAGGATTCCAGTTGGATTGTGGAGGTGACCAAGGAACCACACCCACTTGGTTTGGTCGCTGAGATGGTTCAAAGTGAGCCAATTTGCCAATGTTGAGCACAACTGGCACAGAAGGATCATCAGGCTATAAAAAAAAAAAAAGAAAAAAAATTAAAAAACAGTTATGAGTTGTTTGTCTAATGAGAGTAGTTCCGTATGAAAGTGAAAAAAAGGGACAAAAGTGAACAGAATGCTTACTGGGGGCACAATCTCAAGATTCAGCTCTTGAATGATGTTTTGCAGCTGATGTTCTAAATCCTGAGAGAGGTTAACTTTGTAAGGTTCTATCTACAGAAAGAAAAAAACATGAAAATCATGTAACACACATATGAACATTACTCAAATGTATTATAGTGGGGCTAAGAGTATACAGTCCATGCTAAGTCTACAATATTCCTAAACCAAGAATCAGTTCCTTTCAGTGAGAATTACTTTAACGATTTATGTGCTCATTGTCCACCATGAATATATGTCAGAAACAGATGATTAGTAAGGTCACTTTCAGTTCTTGAGGTAAGATCCCTAGAAATTAAGCACGTTTAGCCAGATTCTAAACAAAAGCTAAGTTGAATCTTGAAGTATCTCACTGAGCTATTAAGTCTAAATAAACACTGTTGCTGGGCATGGCGGCACATGGCAGCTCACGCCTGTAATCGCAGCACTTTGGGAGGTGGAGGCAAGAGGACTGCCTGAGCTCACGGGTTCTTGGGCAGCCTGGGTAACATGGCAAGACCTCCTCTCTTTAAAAAAAAAAAAAAAAAAAGAAAAGAAAAGACTCACTGTCTCTCCTTCTTTCTTCTTTGTAAGTCCAGAGTAAGCTTCAACCACTCCAAGATGGTAAAGTTGTCTGACAAGTGACAGAGCACAGGATTGTGCTGCCAATTTCTTATTTGATCCATGTTCTCGTGCAAAAATCCCTAGTAAGGTAAGGATTATCAAAGACAGAAGGATAAATTATCTGAGTAAATAAACATCTTATCACAAGCAACTAGGGGCTTACATACAAAATAAGTCCTAAAACTCAGAGCATGCCATGATTTCTAGTTCTTTTTCATTCAATATGCTAAACAAATTCCAAAACAGTTTATCAACTAAATAACCAACCATTTTGATTACAAGCTGATACTAAGACACACAAAAATCAACATTATGAGAGTGAGTAAACCTATTTCAACAAAGTTGTCATTGTTAATATCATTTGGCATTAAAACTGGGGAAAAATATAACACCAAGTTTAATTTTTGAAAAGCTAGAGTCAAACAAACCAATCAAAGGAACTGGATCCAAACTGGTTACTTGGACCAGGGGCTGGAAAACCATATCTATATAAAGGGCCAATTAATATTTTAGGCTTTGCAGGCCACATAGCCTCTGTCACAACTACTCAACACTTGAATGTGTTTAAGCAACCACTGACAATACTTAAACTAGAGTTGACAAACAACAGGCCTGGGAACGAAGGATGGTTTTGCTTATTCAAGAGCTGTCAAAAGTAAAACAAAAATATCAATGTATGACTGTGACCTGGAAAGCCTAAAATATCATTTAGTTCTTTACAGAAAACTGGCTGTCCCCTGCCATAAATACATGAGTACTATGTTCCAATAAAACTTTACTTGTAAAAACAGGCAGTGGGCTAGATTTGGCCAGCAGGCCATAGTTTGCTGACCTTGACATTAAACTGGAGCTAACAATTACTCATTTCCTTAAAGAAAATACTAAAAGGAAGTTTCCTCTCCTTCAGCATCATTCAACTGTATGAGATAACTATAAAGCAAAGAAAAGATTCAAATACACCTTTCTGCCTTCTAGTCAAATTAATTCTGATAGATCAGTGGGTCGACAGAAGTTAACCTGTCTTTATCCTCTATTGCTTAATACCTCCCCCTTCCACTCAAAATAACTTACTTTCAAAAGTCTAGGATAAGAAACTTAACATCATCTCCTGAAGAATCATTCAAGGATAAGAAACTTATCATCTCCTGAAGAATCATTCAAAGGTTTGATTCTATAAGACTTTTATATGCTAAATTTAAGTCATCAGCCTAAGCTGTAGAATTCTCAAGCTGGAAAGACTCTCAGGCCACTTCTTTTAATTTGCAAATAAGCAAGCCCGAACCTCAGTGATGTAAGGTGCTGATTATTCAAGGTCACAAAATTTATTAATAACAAAACCTGGCACACAAGGCTACTTCCTTATCTTTCAAGCATAACACACTGCCTTAATCTTACCGCCTAAGAATAAGAAATACAGGGCAGCCGGGCTCAGAGGCTGAGGTGAGTGGATTGCCTAAGCCCGCGGGTTTGAGACCCGCGTGGGCAGTGAGACCTCATCTCTACAATAAATCAAAAAATCAGCCAGGTATGGTAGCGCGCGCCTGTAATTCCGGCTACTTGGAAGGCTGAGGCGGAAGGATCGCCGGAGCCCAGCAGGTCGAGGCTGCAGTGGCCGGGAGCGGCCACTGCACTCCAGTCTGGGCAACAGAGTGAGACTCCAACTCAAAAAAACAACAAAAAAAAATACAGGGCATTACATCTCAGCCTTTTAACTTCCCAATCTATTCCTTAAGTGTTTCCTCAGGGTTACTTTCTCACATTTACTTCTTGACTCTGTGACTCTAAAGTGCTATACAGCCACTTATAGGCTTCTAAACCCATAATCTGATTTACTCCTTTCTAAATTTCATCCACTTAGTTTTACCTAAACAAACTCAAACAATACTTCTGACATAGGCAGACTCCTAATCATCCTACCATAGCTTACCTTTGAAATATTACACTAGCGTTATCTTTTTCACATGCGAATTAGACTGTGCCTCTTATATAATTGCTATTATAAAATATACCCTTATATGCTATTTTATATCATGTGTCCTTTCGATAATATAATGTGCACGCACACACGTCTCAAACTTTTAATGTGAAGACTCTTCTTTCACATAAAGACTTAGAACATTAGGGAAGCAATAACACTTACTTCTGCCCAGCTGCTTGATATAAATGGTCATTTCTGCAATAAAGCTCCTGTAACAACATATACAAGCAAGGTTAGAAAATTTCACTGTTAGAAATTACTAAATCCAGGTCTCCCAAGTCAGGTAAGGCTTTTCAACTGCTTAGGCAAATCAGTCAAACAAACAAAAAAAAGAAAATTAACATTTACTTCTGTTCAATCCTAGAACAAATGGAATATATAAATTTCAGATAATTTACAACATGGCCCGAGACAGCTATACTTGAAGTTGATGGAGCCAATTTTCATGGAAGAAAACCTTAGGGTTTTAGAGTCTATATTTACTTTTATTCCAAAGGTTAGAGTCTGAATATCTAGAACACACTCAACGAAAAGAAATTCTCCACTTAGGTTTGAGCCAAGAAATAAAGTAGGCTCACAACTCTTCATGTTACAGTTATGATAATCTTAAGATTCCTGTGCGCAGGCCACTCATTAATTACCACGATCTGTTAAGACAAGTTAATATCAAACTCACACATGCACAAACAAACACTGTGTGTTTCAGTGACTCCTAAAGCAAAGTTCTCACATTTGCCTACAGTTGGAAGCAATCCTTGATGACAAAAAATTTAGCCAATTTGACATTTATCTAAATCTGGTTCTGAAAACAAAAACACCATGTTTTAAGATCCTAGCTAAAACTAACAGCAGATTCTAGGGAATGGTTTTAGGCTTTAGCAAGGGAAAAACTGTCCTCTGAAAACTATCTATTCTGGCCCTTCCACTGCTCAGATACATTCTAATCTTGACTTTGTGCTGTAAATAAAAGGCTCAAGTGAGGCTTAAGAAAAAAATAAATGTTAGACTCCTTCCTATACCTCTTGTGAACTGACCTTCAGGCACAGCGGCTTCAGGGGTCAAAGGCCACTGGCTTTCAGGGGAACAACATCCACCCTTTCATTAATGACACCGATGCCAGTATGTTTCTCAGCCAGGCTTAAAGTCAGCACTCAATCTCATTCTCCTCCACCTAGGGGGAACAGCGACACCAGAAATCAGTTTACAATAGTATCCCATGTGATTGCTTAGTTCAGCCTAAGCAGCAGCACATGTGTGTATGAACACAGACCTCTGGTGTCGCTGTCTGTTATGCCTTTAAATAAAGGACATATAAGGAGCAATGCTGTCCTAGCTCCCCCAACTGTCTTTGCCTCCCACATTGTCATGTCCTGAATTATTCACTGCCTTGTATTAGAAATCAGTGATAATATGCTGATAACAAAAAATATTTGCAATGATGAACACTTAGGCATCATCAGGAACACTTAGGCATCATATTATTCTTAACATCACCAAGTGCTTCTAAGCCCAATCCGTTCAGAAGGACAAAATATTAAACCAAAACAAAAATCAACAAATATATCATTTGAAGGTTTTAAAAAGTCCGACACTAGAAATTAAGTATTTGAAAATTCAGGACTGAACAAAGCAGTGGGAAGTAGGGGGAGCCATGCTCTGAATATCATTTTGATCCATGACAAATTTTTGTAATTAGCAATAATTTTTAGAATTGCTCGATATATCCAAGAGAAAACATTTTGAGTTTCAAGAAAAAAATTTTTTAAAAATGTATTTTGAATAATTTAGGACAGCGAACTGAATCATTCAGAGGTATCCATTTCAACCTCCCCTTACCTTCCAATAAAAATAGAGTCTAATCCATATGAGCCTTCCTGGGAGTAATAATTACTACACCCTGGAATGCTCTCAGGAAGAATAGCAAGCAGGCTGAGAAACATACTGTCACTGTTGGAACAACCTCCCTTTATGCTCAGTTTGATAAATTTAAAGAAAAAAGTACACTAAATTAACCCACACACAAAGACTGAGGTTGTCCCTATTCAACTTTACAACAAAGCCTTACATTTCAACAGGATTCTTATGAGAGCTGGCAACTTTTAAAGGTGAAGTGAAATTTGGATGTTGACGCAGACTGAGACTCTGACCCATTCAAGAAATAATATCTAGAATGGCCTCTAACAATACTAACAATATTACAGTGAACAAAATCACCATCTCTGCCTGGTTTTTAGGTCAATTGGGGACAAACCACCTCTTGTGGCTATGACTTTTGCCTGTCGGATTCAAATGAGAACCTTACAAGTCCAGCATTACAAATAGATTTATGCTGAACTTCACATTAAGTGAAAACCATGGAAACTGCCATTACAAATCACTGATAACTCTTGTGCAACGTAATGTCTCTTCTCTTCACAATTCATTTCTAACCCACACAATGAAGCATATAACATGTATAAAAATATAACACATTCAACTATGAATATCCAAAACAACCTCAACTTACTACAGAAGGAAAAGTGAAACCAAGCAAACCTGTTGTGATCAGGACCCACTTGGGTGTACTTATATTCTCCTTGGATCTTTTCTTTTTGGAAATACTGGTTTAGACGAGCCTTGGCATTTTCCAAGGTCCAGTTTCCATGAAGCCCAGCATTTAAATCCACTTCTTCTGACTCTAGAGTCTGCAGAATCAATGGTAATTAAATTTAGCTGCAATAAGTTCAGTTATGCATACTCAACACACAGAAATGTATAACAATACCTTCTTTGTACATCCCTTATAATGCAAAAGCTGTTTTTTAACAGTTTCTAATCCCAGTCTAAACTGAACCAGAATTGATTTTTACTGCATCTGACGACTCTACAAATAAGCCATTAGTTAATATAGAACCTTTAAATTGTCTCCAAAATTTCTGGGGACATTTTGGTGCTTGTTCTACATTCTAAATACACTAAGTGCAAAAACAGGCTGCACTATTAAGACATTTTTATTACAAGTGCTCATGAAATGAAGTTCCCCGACGTAATTACATTCCCTATAAAGCAGATGAGGAGACCTTTTTATTTCCACTAGGAAAAATACTGTTTTTTCATAGACAATTGGAATAACCAAATTTAATGGACAACTTAAGTTTATGGTGGCTCGTGTGAACAAGTGATCTCAAATTACCACTTAAATGGAGCACTAAATTAACTTGTGAATACCCTGAAGTTTGCTGTGAACTAAGTCCCAAACCACATTCCCAGAGATGAACACAGGGTGTTAGCCTTACTGCTTGTACTTCCTGTTCTTCCTTTCTTGAGTAGTAATCCTTCAAGTTGGCTCCTCGATCCCAGGTGGGTTCAGGACTACCATAGCCAGAAGCCCCAACTCCAGAATTATTCTCTGCTAAAGAAAAAATGATTGTTCTCTTAATGAACCAAATTGTAAACAAACAAACAAAAAACCTAAATATTTTAAAGAATTATCCTAGTTTTTGTCCTGCTATGCTTATTTATTATTTGGAAAGGTGCCTGAACTGTCTATGACTTACTTGGAAAATTTTACATGACTGAAATATAGGTCCAAATTGCAAATTCCAAGGATAATATGCAAAAGGGAAAACCACTAGTGAATGACAGTAAGTGACTGACAATCCAACATATATTATCAATGTAGCTGTATTTTAAGTTTATTACATATGTAACAACAGATTAAATGACAAATCTCTTTTTTTTTGAGTTGAGGTCTTACTCTGTTGCCCAGACTGGAGTACAGTGGCACCATCATAGCTCACTGAAGCCTCAACCTCCTGGGCTCAAACAACCTTCTTCCCTCCCTCCTCAGCCTCCTGAGTAGATGGGACCACAGAAGCATGCCACTAGCCAATGCACCCTGCTACTTTTTTTTTTTTTTTGTAGAGATGAGATTTTTCCATGTTGGCATAGAACTTCCAGGCTGGCCTAGAACTTCTGGGCTCAAGCAATCCTCCTGTTGGGAACTCCCAAAGTGTTGAGATTACAGGCGTGAGCCATCCTGCTTGGTAGAGAAAACTCTCTTTGGCAAATATGACCTGAAAAGAAAGCTAACTATTGGGACTGGTGATGGAAAGAAGAAACTGAAGAGGCAAAGAGAGTGATGAGTCTTGATCTGACCGAAATCCTAGTTAGCCTACCCTAGAGTAGACATCCCAATAAAAGCTTTGACTATAGAGTAGGTCCTCACTTAATGTTGTCAACAGGTTCCTGGGAACAGTGATGCAACTTCTTTTTGGGGGGGCAGGGGATTGGAGTCTACTCCGTCGCCCAGGTTGGAGTACAGGGGCACGCTCATGGCCACCCCAGTGTCCACCTGATAGGCTTCGGTGATCCTTTGGTCTCAGCCTTCCAAGAACCATATGCATGTGCTACCACGCCCGGCTAATTTTTTGATTTATTGTGGAGATGAGGTCTCACCATGTTGCCCAGGATGGTCTTGAACCTGCAAGCTCAGGTAATCCTCTTGCCTCGGCCTCCCAAAATGCTGGGATTATAGGCATGAGCCACTGTGCTTGGGCTGTGATGCAACTTTAAGTGCAATAACATACATTAATATCAATTATTTTCCCCTCATCAATATTATAAAAAAATAATGCTGACGGAAATGAAGTTATTTGAGAACCTGCTGGACATCATTTTCATTAAAGTCTGTTTCTAAGAACTCATCAACAACATTAAATGAGGATTTACTGCATATAGAATTTACCAACAGTTTGGATTCATAAAGATAAAAAGTGTACAACATATCTGGTAAGAATAAGTTAGAAATAACAAAAGGCAATTCATAAGATCCTTTAACCAAATGTTCTAGCCTGTGCAAAATCTATTCAGAGATAAAAACTTAGTAAAAGGTAATGACAGTAAAGAATTATGCTATACCATACTTTCTAAGAAAAATTAAATGATCTGGTTGTATTTACAAATTTATAAAAGCCTTAGGTTGTCTCTCTTAACATCAAGGTTTACTGTAGTTATTTCTATCCAAATGAGAGATGATGACCCAAATTGTGTATATACTATTATTCTGTCACGTGCAGGCATTCAAGTCCCTTACCTGCCTGTAGAGCCAGATGTGGAGGAAGAGGGCCTCCCAAGGTTGCTGATAAACCTCCTCCAGCATTTGTTGTAGTGTCAGGTGTATCAGTAACTGGGGGTGGGGGAGACAATACCTGCAAGAGAAGAGTCAGGGCAGTGTCAGTGCTTTTGCCTTCACAGGAATTAGCAAATTCTTTCTTTCTTTCTTTTTTTTTTTTTTGAGTTGGAGTCTCACTTGGTCGCCCAGACTGGAGTGCTGTGGCCGGGACCGCAGCCTCGCCTGCTGGGCTCCGGGGATCCCTCCGCCTCAGGGCGATCCTTCCCCCTGAATAGCCGGAATTACAGGCATGAGCTACCATGTCCGGCTGCTTTTTTTTTTTGATTTATTGTAGAGATGAGGTCTCACTGCCCAGGCGGGTCTCGAACCGCGAGTTCAGGCAATCCACTCACCTCAGCCTCCCAAAGGCGCGGGATTACAGGCTGAGCCACCGAGCCTGGCTAGCAAATTCTTTCGATGATTAAAGAAGGCCAGGAGTTTGAGATCAGCCTAGGTACCAAGGCAATATACCCTGTTCTCTGGATTTAAAAAAGTTAAGACCCTCTCTGGGAGAAACAGACACACAAATGAACTTAAGGAGACTGATGTGTCACACCTCCTTTCCTCACAATATTGGTATTTCAGAGAGAGGGAACATCAAGTTCCAAGACAAATGCATGTTTTATGTA
The DNA here is from genome assembly GCF_000164805.1 of Carlito syrichta. NCBI lineage: Eukaryota > Metazoa > Chordata > Mammalia > Primates > Tarsiidae > Carlito > Carlito syrichta. The sequence continues at coordinate 680,453 of NW_007260523.1, read as the reverse complement.
CATCTTCTACTTCTCTGAATATTGACCTATATGAATTTTAATGAACTACTACTACTCTACTGCATGAATGAGCTGTTTGTAACTCAATACTATGTTGATGGACATTTAGATTGTAGCCATTTTCAAACAAATTAGAAAACAACACTGGCACAAACTCTTTGTACTTCAGCGTATCTCCTAGATGAAAAATTCATGGTGTGGAATTCCTGGGCTAAAAGGCATCAACATTTAAAAAAGCATGTTACTACTCTACAGAGAGCTTGAAAACTTACAAGACTCATATCAGCATTATACATGAGAACCAGTTTCCCACATCTCCAATTTTGGGCAACTGAATTGTTCAACTTTACATTTTCTTTGCCCATTATTCTATCTAGATATTTCACTTTTCTCATTAACTGCTAACATTTTAATGCTATTTACATTTTTACATTGTATTTGCTATTTTACATTAACATTTTGGTTACTGTTATCTTAAAATAATTAAGATTCCTTGAAGTGTGATAGGATGTCTTCCTTTTAAATTTTAAACTTGCCTGATTAACTTTTGGTTTAATTTCCCAAATAATATGTTAAATTTATACAATCTACTAAAAGAATTGACTTCCTTATAATTCACTCACATCTGACAATAATGCGACTTTCCATGTAGAAATATGGCACAGCTCTAATTTCATCAAGTTTTCTATCCATTGAGACGACTCTGTATGAATATCTTGTTTCTATAATTCTTGTCTAGACTTTTTTGAAGGACATCTGAACGGCAAATAATTTGAAAGAGATAATACCTTCCCCTTCAAGGTAGAAGGCAGGCATGTCTGCTAACCAGGATAATAAAGATAGGCCTCCCAAGAGTCCCCTTTTAAGACTAGGGCTTACTAATCTGTGATACAAACTCAAGTGTGTCCTCAGCATTTATCTGGGACAGCTCCACATCATCCCCAAAGGACTTGAGGACAAGGGCAACCGACATAAATATTAAGCTCATACTACCTACGATGCTGTAATAACATCCTTTGTCTCAGACTCAGGAGTCTTGTGTTTTCTGCAAAAATCTATGGAATTGACTAAATTATTAGCTTTCAAGGATGGTAAAAATCTCAGACTCTTGGGAGATCTTGACATTATCCTTCAGTAAAAATCGATCACTGTTCTTACAGATCCTACAAATCACATGTTCTTAAGCTCAGTAATTTTTCTGAGTCAGGGTCTTACTCTTGTTGCCCAGGCTGGAGTACAGCGACACGATCACAGCTCACCACATCCCTTCCTCGAAATCCTGGGCTTAAGTGATCCTTCCGCCTCACCCTCCTGAGTAGCTGGGTAAGTACAGGACAGTGTCATCACTCCTATTTTTATTTTTTTTGAAGAGACACGGTCTCATTATGTTACCTAGACTGGTCTCAAACTCCCAGGCTCAAACGGTCCTCCTGCCTCGACCTCCCAAAGTGCTGGAGTAACAGGTGTGAGGTGTCACGCCCCACTGTAATTTTTATTACTATTGTGAATAAGATAGTTTTCCAATTAAATTCTTTATAACATTTACATTACATTTTTTTCTTCTCATACTACATATTCCTTATTTCTTTTTATCTACTGCAGGAGACTGAGCAATAGTGGTGATAGTGGACACTTGTCTTAATTTTGCAGAGAATTCTCCAGAGCAGAGCATGTCAAACTATCTGTAATGAAGAACTAGCTGAGTTTAGCCCTCAAACCACTGAGAACGATATTTCTATAAAATCTACCAAAAATAAGGCTGGGTACAGTGGCTCACACCTATAATCCCAGCACTTTGGGAGGTTGAGGTGAGAGGACTGCCCGAGTCCACAGGTTTGAGATCAGCCTGGACAACTTGGTGAGATCTCATTTCTACAATAAATCAAAAAATTACCAGGGCGTGGCAGTGTGTGCCGGTAGTTTCAGCTATTTGGGAGAAGGAGGTGGAGGCAGGCTGAGGTTACAGTGGCCGTGAGCATGCCATTGCACTCCAGTCTAGGCGGCAGACCAAGACTCCAACTCAAACAAAACAAAAACCAAAAATAATTTTTAGAAATAAGAAATAGAAAGCTACAAAAAATACAAAACCAAGTTTCCTAACTAATAGATTCAACAAACAAAACTGCTACCACAATACTGTAAGTATTTCCAAATGTTTACTCATCTCTTCACAAACTGCAAAACTTTGAGCAGCACAGTTCTGGGGTATTTAGTTGTGTTTACTATTAATTTTAGAAAGTATTACTTAATTTCTTCAGTACTTTATTGGCAACAAGTGTTTAATTTTATCAAATGCCTTTATCTTTAATAAAGCTTTAGGATGGTAACTAAGTAGAATCCTTTCTCTTTAAATTCATTCATATGTATTAGTTTCATTAAAGGGTTTTGACCCAGAGGTGCTAGAGAAGTTAGATATGGTATTAAGTAGCAGGTACGGTAGCTCACACCAGTAATCCCAGCACTTTGGGAGGCCAAGGCAGGTGGATGCCATGAGCCCAACAGTTCGAGACCAGCCTGGGCAACATAGCAAAACCTCATCTCTACAAAATTAGCTGGGCTTGATGATGTGTTCCTGTAGTCCCAGTTACTTGTGTTGCTGAGGTGGAAGGATCACCTGAGCCCAGGAGGTCGAGGCTGCAGCGAGTCATGATTGTGTCATTCTGTACCATTTATTATTTTTTTAAGCAAATGGGACGAACTATTTCCTTTTATAAAGAATATTTTAAAATTTTATGATCACTTTTACTTCTAATTCAGCAATTGGTGATTTTATCTTTATTTAAATTTATTTTCTTGAGTTGATAGCTTATTAGCTCACTTAAAAAGCTACTTCTTGTGTAACAGTAAAAGTATTTACTGCTCTTTTAAATAAATGCCTGTTCCTCTGATCACTCCAGGTTTTTGTTTGCTTGGCTTTTTTTACTCTGTCACCCAGGCTAGAGGACAATTGCACACTCATGGCCATTGCAGCTTTGACCTTCTAAGAGCCTTCTAAGTAGCTCAAACTACAGGCATGTGCCACCACATCTGGTTGATTTTTCGATTTATTGTAGAGACGAGGTCTTGCAAAGTTGCCCAGGTTGGTCTTGAACCCTTAGGCTCAGGCAATCCTCACCTCCACCTCCCAAGGTGTTGGGATTACAGGCGTGAGTCACCAAGCCTGCTACACTCCACAGTTTTGTTAAGTCAGTAATGTGGAATCTAATAATTTGACCCCTTTTAGTAAGACACAATTCTCTGGCTGGAGTCATTCAGAAAGATGGAGTAAAAAGGAAGAGAAAAAATAAGGCAGATCGATTTGAAGACAAGGACTTGACCTGTCACATTTGCTGAGAGCCAGGAATACTGGAGGCTGAGGACAATTCTTGGCCAACAGCAATCAAGTAAACACAGATTTCATTCCTTTAGTCATATGGAGCTGAATTCTGCAAACAACCTGTATGAGTACTGAAGCAGATTCTTTCTTCTGATTCTCCAGTTAAGACAGTAGGCTCACCAATATCTTGATTTCAGTCTTGTGATACTCTGAGCACAGAAATCAGCCCAGCTTACCACAGCTTTGAACTATAGAACTGTGAGATACTGTATTTGTATTTTTTTCAAGTCACTAAGTTTGTGATGATTTGTTATGGTAGCAAAAGAAAACTAATACACTTCCCCAAAACACATTTATTCACTAATGTGTTATATGAACAAGGGCATTATAGGGATTCAAATAAGAAAGTCACCGACAATAACAACAATGGCAATACTAACAACTAATATTAACTGTTTCTAATTATTAGGGTACTGTACCTTAGAGTTTATGTCTTAGTGGGATTTACATATAATAAACAAATAAATGCATAGGAATATTTATTTGTATTATACGGATAATTAAAATAAGACTAAAAAGATCATCTGATAGTCTATACTTAACTTAAAATTTTCACTTAGGCCTAAGAGTTTAAATTTGCAAGTGCTTGGGGTCTTTTGATTACTTTGTTACTTTTTCACATGACCACTTTGCTTTTGACAAGATATATAACAGGATGTTCAATAACGCTAGGTGGATTAGTACATTATGAATTGATTTGGCTTTTTTGCTTTCTTCTTTAAAAGTTTGATATTGCCGGGCTCAGTGGCTCAGCCTGTAATCCCGCGCCTTGGGAGGCCGAGGTGAGTGAATTGCCTGAGCCCGCGGGTTTGAGTCCCACCTGGGCAACTTGGCGAGACCTCATCTCTACAATAAATCAAAAAATTAGCTGGGCGTGGTAGCGCGCGCCTATAGTTCCAGTTACTTGGAAGGCTGAGGCGGAAGGATTGCCAGAACCCAGCAGGTCAAGGCTGCGGTGGCCGGGAGTGTGCCACGGCATTCCAGTCTGGGCGACAGAGTGGGACTCCAACTCAAAAAATAAATAAAGCATTCTTTCTTTAAAAAAAAAAAAAAAGTTTGATATTAATATTGCTATTCCCATCTTATTTTGTATCGTATTTGTCTGATATGCTTTATCCTTGCCTTTGTTTTCAATCCTTGTATATATTCTCCATTTTATTTTATTTTTTGAGTTGGAGTCTCACTCTGTTGCCCAAGCTGGAGGGCAGTGGCCATTCCCGGCCACTGCACCCTTGACTTGCTGGGCTCCAGCGATCCTTCTGCCTCAGCCTTCCGAGTAGCTGGAACTACAGGCGTGTGCTACCACGCCCGGCTAATTTTTTTTGTTATTTATTGTAGAGACGAGGTCTTGCCAAGTTGGCCAGGCAAGTCTCAAACCCGCAGGCTCAGGCAATCCACTCACCTCAGCCCCCCAATTGCACGGGATTACAGGCTGAGCCACCGAGCCCAGCTATTCTCCGTTTTATAGATAGCATATAGCTTGAAGGAAAGCGCTCCTCCGAGGCTGAGGCTATGGAGGCAATGTAAGCCCTAAGAACCAAGTAACAGGAAAAATTAAGTGAGTAGTAGTGGAGCCAAAATGCTAATTTGTCCTCTTTTGAGCAACTTGACCCCACGGTCACAATTCCTACCTCACTCTCTACCTTTATCAACCTAAGAAAAAATTCCTAACCTATGAAAATTGAGGTATTTGAGTAAGACAACTTCCTGTTTTCCTTTTTAAAAACATTTCATAATCAGTTAAAACAACAGGCGGGATATGGTATTGAAAGTGTCATAGTACATAACCTTGGCTCTGCCTAAGGAAGACAAAATGTTACATATTTTTTAAAAGGTTACAAACTAGCAACACATTTAAAGAGCTAAACTGGAAATTTCAGTTCATTTTTCTTTTTTATAATCTTTTTGTTTGCCAAAATTTCTGCAATGAACACATACTACACTCTGTAAAAAACGATTTTTTTTTTTTTTTGAGTTGGAGTCTCACTCCGTCACCCAGGCTGGAGTGCAGTGGCCTGCTCACGATCACCCCAGCGTTGACCTACTGGGCTTTGGAGATCCTTCCACCTCATGCTTTCAAGTAGCTGGAACTATAGGCATGCACTACCATGCCTGGCTAATTTTTTTATTTATTTATTGTAGAGACGAGGTCCTGCCAAGTTGCCCAGGCTGGTCTCGATCCCACAGGCTCAGACAATCCACTCGCCTTGGCCTACCAAAGTGCTGGGATTACAGGTTGAGCCACAGACCACAGCCGGTCAAAAAATGACTTTTTAACTGTAAAAGAGTATAAAATTAGTAAAACAGGAACTACTGATAGGTAAATGACTAGATAATTGAAAGGAGGAAAGAACTACTGACTGGTTACAGGACCTGCCCCAGGTCTTTGCATACTCTAAGTCTCAGTTGATCCTAAGAAAAATTGGCCCTTTGTGTATGTGGGGTTGCATCTACAAAATCTGTGTTTTCAATTATCATTTGGTTAAAAAAAAAAAATTTCTGTATAATTGGACCCACACAATTAAAACCTGGGTTGTTCAAAGGCTACCTGGAGAACTAAAGAAATACAAGTTGAAATAATAAAGTATCTTTTAAAATTCCTTAAATTATCAATAAACAATAAAAGAGACTCCCAAAACTAGTAACTCCATCAGTATAAATACTGAAATGCTCTGATAATAGTGCAATATTACATTAAGAATTTGTAGATTTTCAGTAACACTCACCGACAGATTAAAGTGACCAAACCATCACTCAATAATGGTGACAAAATAGGTTCATTATTTCAGAGGGCATATTGTTCCCATGAATAAACGAAACAAAATCTCTATCAAAAATCAAAAGGTTTTCATCTAAAAAACGGATGCAAAGCCAGAAAATGGGCTCATCATATACAATTTTAATATGCAAGCTTAAGAAAGGAGAAAAACTGAACGTGAAAATTTTAAATCTCACTGTACACAATCATTTCAAAAAGAAAAAAAAAGCCTGTTGTTTAAAGCTAATTTATTGGGACAAAAGGTCTTATTCAACATGAAGAACTATACAGGCTTAATCAAAAGACTATTTATGATTTAGCCAAGGTAACAATTAAGCATCGGTTAATTATAAACAGATAAGAGCACCTGACCAAATGCCCAAGCTTAGAGAGTAGTATTACGTATGGAATGTTTACACTTAAGATACGGTTCCAAACTACCAAATAAGGTGAAGATGAAAAGCAAAATAAGGAGCAGTCAGAGACAGAAAGATAGTTGAGATAATCCAGTGCTACAGAAGACAGAAGAGTATGTTGAGATGGAGGATGTGATCAACAAAGCTAAATGCCGATTAAGTTAAAAAAATAAGGGTAAAGTGTTCATTTTACATTGCAAAAATTTTTGGCAAAAAAACACAAGCAAAAATAAAAATCTAATGGGCAGACTGAGAAAAAAAATATTTGTAACATGTCACGCATACAGAGTTAACACTGCTAATTAAACACAAAGAAAAAGATCAATCCAATTAAAAAAGGAATAAGACATTCATCTTATCCCTTCTGTGAACGGGCATGACACATCTTTAAATGCTAAAAAAAGATGTTCAACTTCACTCATTAATGAAAAATATATAAATCATAGAAACACAGATCAAAAAAAAAAATACATTAGGCTGAGGTTACAGACAAAGGTTTCTCAATCGACATGGTATTTTAGCCAGATAATTCTTTGTTGTGGAAAGCTTTCCTGAAAACCACAGGATGTCTGGTGATCCCTAGCACCCACTAGATGCTATCAGCACATCTCCTCCTCCAAGTCCAAACAGTTCCAGATATTGTCAAATGTTCCCCTCCCCCAGGGGGGGGTGTAGGGAAGGAGATATTCAAAAACATCTGTTTTTTTTTTTTGAAAGGATTATCTTTTAGGCGCAGACCGGGGCATTAACAGATGAATGATAGGATGTCTGGGTTCTGCTCCAAAATAATCTAAGGAAGGGGAGTAGAAAAAATAGAAACGACTAGGTGTGGCCACGTTGAAAGGTGTTGCAGCTGGTTGATGGGAACATGGGAATTCAACATATTATTCTTACTTTTATATACATCTGAAATCGTTCACAGCTAAATAATTTTAAAGTACTCTTGTACAGGTCATTTTTGGCCAATGCAATTTATGGAAAGGGCAAGTGAAAGATAAAATAAGTGATATGAACAAGGATTTGCTTGGGAGAAGGCGGTAAGATAAAGATGATAGACAAAAGTAGAAATGAGTTGTGTTCTTTTTTTCCAAATCCACCCATTCATTATTCATTCAGCCAAAAAGTTAAGTATCTGCTAAAAACCAGGAACCATTCTAGATGCCAGAGACACAAAAACTCCCATCTGCATAAACTTACATTCTAATACAAGGAAACAAAAATAAATTAGGTTAGAACAGGGTTTCTTGGCTCGATATAACTGACATTTTAGTCTAGATAAATAATTCTTTGTTGTAGAAGGCTGTCAAGTGCACTGTAGGATTATCAGCCACATCTCTAGCCTCTACCTACTAGATGTCAGTGGTCCCCTCCAGTTATAATAAAAATATTTCTGTACACTGTCAAATATCCTTGGAGGGACAAAATGGTGTCCAGTGGAAAAGCACAGGGTGAAAAGTTAGTGGAGAAAAATGAAGCAGTGAAGGGTAAAAAGTGGCCTGAGGGTAGGACAGCTGGAGAAAAGAAACTACTACAAAAGTTTTCAGGGAGAAAGGGGATAGCATATTAGAGAACTACAAGGACAGTGTAGCTGGAACAGAGGAAGTCAGGGAGGCAAAGAAATGCAGTCACGGTATGTAACGGGAAAGGTCTGAGCATGTTAAAACACTAATGAAAAAATAATAGTAAGAAACTGCTTCTGGGTATAACCAGGTAAACTCCTATAAAACTGATCTTCCTGAAGTTAACATAATCTTTAGAAAATACACAAAACCTTGCACGACTACATGCAGGCAATAAAGAATTAATAAAAATAGGCAGATTCTGGAGGGAAGTTAAAACTGGCTGTATAGAACATCAAAGTGTCTAATTCCTGTTTATTGCAGCTTTTGGCCTGAAGAAAGCCAACCGAGACAGCTACAACTCTAACAGAATCCAGTCTTTCTGGCCTTAAGCAGCAGAAAATGAGCAGTTAGGAAAAGCAAAGCTGCTAGAAAGGAGGGAATCCTGGAAAAAGGAAGGAGGAACCCCACATTCTGTGTATGAATACTGCCTAAATCTCTGGCACATTTAACCATACACGCACAATATGGACTCCAGGCCACCTAGCAAAGGATCAGAAAACTGAAGCAGGATTTAACATTCAAAAGCTAGCATTTACAGTTTGAGCACAATCAAATTAATTAACATTAAAAAACATCCTTTGTAGAAATATTCAATATTAATAGCATAATATTTTAATGCACGGGATGCAATCCCAAATTACCTGCCACAGAAGAAAATGTGACCCAATCTCATAGAAAAAAAATCAATAGAGTCCAATCCTAAGATGACTCAGATGTTAGAACTAGTAGTGGAGGTTTCTGGAGAAGGCATAGAAAACTCTTCCCTCATACCTTGCCCTATGCATCCCTTCACTTGTATCCTTGATAATAAACAGGTAAATGTAAGTAAGTTTCCCTAAGTTCTGCGAGCCACTCTAGCAAATTAATCAAACCCAAGAGGCAGTCATGGGAACCCTAACATAAAGCTATCGGTCATGAATTCTGGAGGGCCAGGCTTGGTGGCTCATGCCCGCAAGCCCAGCACTTTTGGGGGGCGGGGGGGAAGGGGAATTGTTTGAGGCCAGAAGTTTGAGACCAGCCTGAGCAATACAGTGCAACCCCGTCTCTACAAAAAAATTAAAATAAAATAAAAAACAGCCAAGAGTATGGCTGTAGTTTCAACTACTAGGGAGGCTGAGGTGGGAAATTTCCTTAAGCCCAGGAGGTTGAGGCTGCAGTGAACCAAGAACATGCCACTATACTCCAGCACGGGTAACAGAGTGAGGCCATGCCTCTTAAAAAAGGAAAAGTTCTGGAGGCCTGGACTTGCAACTCCTGTCTGAAGGAGGGGGTGGAGAGCAGTCTTATGAGACTGAGTCTTCAATATGTGGGGCCCTAAATATGTGGGATCTGATATTATTTCCAAGTAAATAGTATGAAAATTGATTTGTAGAACACGCATCTGGTATCCACTGCACAACTAATTGCTTGCTCCATGTGTGGGGAAAAATCCCAGACACCTGGTCATAGAAGTCTTCCCACTGACTGGTGTGAGAGAAGAGGATAAATAGTTTGTATTTTTTCACTCACATGCTGAAAGAAAAAAACAAACTAACTGGCACTCTAGAATTCTATACCCAATGAACATATTCTTCAAGATAGAAGGTGAAACAAAAACATTTTCAGACAGAAAATTAAATTTCTTTGAATTTGGGCCGGGTGCAGTGGCTCACACCTGTAATCCAACACTTTGGGAGATGAAGGTGGGAGAATCACTTGAGCCCAGAAATTCGAGATCGACCTGGGCAACATTGTGAGAACTTGGCTCCATTCAAAAATTTAAATATTAAAAAAGAGACTCTGCCACCAGCAGATCTATATTATAAGACAACAGAGAGGAAGAGCACAAAAGATATAGAATGAATGCTGGGCACAGAGGCTCACCTGAGCCTACAAGTTCAAGACCAGCCTGCAATATATCAAGATCTCGTCTCTACCAAAAAAAAAAAAAATCAGCCAGGTATGGTGGCATGTGCCTACAATCCCAGCTACTCAGAAGGCTGAGGCAGGAGGATCACCTCAGCCCAGGAGGTCGAGTCTGTGGTGAGCCATGTTCTTGCCCCTGCAACTCCAGTCTGGCAAGAGTGAGATGCTGACTTAAAAACAAAACAAAAAACAAACCAGAATAAATCATAACAGATGGAGACACTGATGACTTCAAATATTTAAGAGATATTTGCAAAACTGCTTTTATAGAGAGAAAGAATCTTAAGATTATCTTGCCCATTCCTTCATTTTATGAACAGGCAAACCCAAAGAAATTAAAGACTTTAAGATACTATCATTATCTAGTGGTAGATCTACTAGAAAGTAAGTATCTTGAGTTCTAGGTCAAAGCAATGAAATAAAATGTCTCTTTACCTTGATAAACAAGTCAGAACACAAAACACCAGTGAAAATAATGACTCTATTAAAACTGGTATGGCTATTATTCCTAAATGTTTTATAAAAAGCAAATCTTTAATTTTAAATTACCTAAGGGATTCTACTTAAATTATAACATGACTCTTTATAACGTCAACACTCCTTCTATTTTTGTGAAAATTAAAATTATCTTTTTTTAACAAAATAAGAAATAGTTTATTTCTTAAAAAAACCCACTAGAGTCCAGTGTGGTAGCACACGCCTGTAGTCCCAGCTACTTGGGAGGCCTAGGCAAGAGGACAGTTTAAAGTCAGGAGTTCAAGGCTATGGTGAGCTAAAACTGTACCCATGAACAGTCATTGTACTCCAGCCTCAAGTACAAAAAACCCAGAAAACAACAAATAAGCTACCAGAGATGGGTATTTGTTGCATATTTAGAAAATACAATTAAAAGTCCCATGCTATCAAAACACAAAAATATAGTCCATTGCACTAAATAACTATTTTCTCTGCTATATAAGGAAGTATCAATGGGAGTAAATGTGTCTGAAATGTTGATTTTTATTTACTCTATTTTAAATATTATCACCAGGCCGTGGTGGCTCACGCCTGTAATCCTAGCACTTTGGGAGGCAGAGGGAAGAGGATTTTCTGAGCCCATGGGTTCGAGACTAGCCTGGGCAACATGGCAAGACCTTGTCTTTACAATAAATAAAAAAACAAGTCGGGCATGGTGGTGAATGCCTGTGGTTCCAGCTTCTTAAAAGGCTGAGGTGGAAGGATCACCCAAGCCCAGCAAGCCACTGCACTCCAGTGTGGGCGACAAAGCGAGACTGAGACTTTGACCAAAAAAACCCACAAAAAACAGAAAAAAAAACTTTGGAATTGCAGGTAACATAACTGTCTCTGAAAAATCTGGTGTATGAATAAACAAAATATATAAAACTGTAAGACAAATATTAAAGGTATTTCTCAAGCCCCAAGACAGGTACATAATGAGGATGAAATCTAAATCTTCAGAAACTTTTTCCAGCGCTGAGAAAACAAGATGCCAACGTTCATCAAAGAACAGAATACATTTGAAAACAGTGAAAACGTATCACCCTGGGTATCCATACATTTTGGGTTTACATAACCTTACAACATATTTGTCAAGGGCTTAGCCATGCGTACTTACCCCAATAGCTGGGACTTCTTCACTCTTTATTTCATTTATTCGAACCAAATAGTTAACAAAGTCTCTGGCGGCATTGCTCTGTGCATCTTTTTTATTGGTGGAATTGCCCATGCCAGTGTAATTATACCCTTCCACCTGAACCTTTAACAGTCAAGAAAGAAAACTGTAGTAAGAGAATGACCTGTGTAATTCTGGGATTTTAAAAAATTTATAATTCAATAATCCATCAAGAGATAGCAAACAGTTAACTTTTACAGATATATTCTATAAACACACTGAAATTAACACACCTAAGAGAATTCATGGGTTACCTAAAATGAAAGCTTGAATTATGTTGTCTAGTGATAAGCTAATCCTAAAGTGCCTCAGACATTCTCTTTTCTTTCTTTTTTTTAAATTATAAAGATGTGGGGTACAATTCAGGGTTAGGTATACAATCATTGATTATGCAGGTACCCAGATAGTCTCTTTTCATAAATAAAATGTTCATATTAAGGTCAGAGTTTATAATATCTCCATTTGTATTTAAGCACTTTGATTTGAAGCAATAAATAATTGTACTTTTTTTTTTTTTTTTTTT
>NW_007260523.1:665131-668069 GCF_000164805.1 Carlito syrichta | reverse complement strand
AACCCACGGGCTCAGGCAATTCACTCACCTCAGCCTCCCAAAGGCGCGGGATTACAGGCTGAGCCACCGAGCCCGGCTATAATTATACTTTTTAAGGCATTAGTAAAACTTCACACAGCTGATCCAACTTTTCCATTCTCAATATTGGTACAGAGGAAGATATAGGCTTTAATTAGAATAATGTACCTATCAGATTACTTTAAAAGTAGAGTTCACTTCAAAATTTATTTATAATGAATCAGAATAGCAGTCAAGTCACAATAAGGAACTACTCCACCCCAATCTGCAACATGTTAACATTTCCAAACAAAAATATTCTTCTCTTAACCCCAAAATGAGCCTCATAAATCCCATAAACATAAACTGTATTCTTTAGTACCTCACACATGAATTTCTGCCTGTTTTTGTTCCCCACTGCTCTGATTTCATAGGATGGGGTAATCTTCCTTTTGCCACACCAGGCATACAGAAAATTTTTAACATCACCCATGATTCAAGTGTCTTCCTTCAGATCTAAGAAAACAAAAGTTAGTTAAAAACAACATTATTTACAATAGCAAAAACTGGAAACAATACTGAAAATTACTGAAAATCTAGGTTAAAATAGAACATTCTATCGTGCTATTAAAATTGCCTATAAAGAAATTTTAATGACATAATTAGAAAGTTTATGATACATCTTAAAAAAATACAAAACTGCATGATTTGAACTACATAAAAAAATATACAGGCACAAATCAAGACTGGAAAGAAATACCTCCCAATGGGGACTATGAGTAATTTTTAACTTTTCTTTTCCACAACCGGCACCTGAGATATCTTAACTCTCACAATGGTGGCACATTGTTATGGCTGACACTATTACTGCCTTTTCACAGAGAAACTAAGGCTTCAAATCCAAACTACTGTATTAACAAATGGTTATCAATAATTGTGCTCACGTCTAATGGTCTATTCTCATTCTGAATGCCAGCAGATTGTCCTCACGGTTGGAAGTTATATTAAGCATTCAATTCTTGAACGAAAGACAGTGACTTATTAACTCAAATGTTCTATACTAAATCTTTCCTTTAGGTCTTTTTATTTACTAAAATTTGAGGAAGTTTTCTTTAAGTGCAACGTATTATGCTTGTTGGCACGCTCCCTCCACCCTAGTTTAAAATATGCTATATATTTAGTATGCTGTGAGACGAAATCCCATTATCAGCATCAAACCCATCTTCTCTTCATATTTAGTGTTAGCACCTAAGCCTGACATCATCAAACTGGACCCTAGTATAAACTAGTTAGGTTTATTCAGTGGCCACAGCCTAACTAACGCTGGACAGTCATCTGGTGAAGAGAATATCCTATTGACAGAAAAATCATGGAAAACTGAAGATATCTAATGCTAAATTCCACCCTCTAAATAACTACTTAAAACACACACACACACACAAGCCCTCAGGAAGAATGAGTAACAAGAAATATGAAGTTCAAATTCCTTTCATTTAGGTAGTCGCATTTAACCCCCAAATATTCAATACCACCCATATGCTAACAGTGCCCAAATATATATGAAAGTTTAGTCTACTATTTAAGCTCCAAAATCAAGTTCATTCAACTGTGGCAATAACTTACCCATCTGCGTGCTAACTTGGCATCTCAGTGAAAACAATTTTAAGTTTCCTCCCCAAATCTGTTTCAACCTCCACCTTTACATTCCCAACTCCGCAAATGGCACAACCATCCACTAAGTAACTCGCGGCAACTTGGGAGTCATCCACTCACTGAAGACCCTTCCTGGCCATCCCTGAGAGACCCCACCGATGTGCCAGGCAGTATCTTCACTGGATCATCTAAACTCGAATACTTAATCCTTGGAACTATACAGATAAGCACTATTATCGCTTTACAAATGAGGAAACAGACGAAGAATACTTTGCCCCAGAAGTCAGCACTCCTAAGTGGAGGAACCAGAATTCCAAGCAAGGTAGTCTGCCTGCTTCCAGATCTACGACCGTTCACCTCTACTGCAATTTGGCCTCGAAGATCTACCCTCCGATCCATTCTCCTCCTCCCTCCCACTACTGCACACCCGGAGTGGTACCATAAAGTCCCACGTGGTTTCCGCTTCCACTATGGCCATCTTAAAACCCATTCTTTTCAGCACACTCCAGTCACGAGGTCTTCCTTTCGGCTCCCGTCCAGTCTCCGGCCCTAAGCAATATCTACAGACTCCCTCCTGCCTCTGCCCCTCGTCTTTTCTTTTTTTTTTTTTTGAGTTGGAGTCTCACTTCGTCGCCCAGACCGGAGTGCAGGGGCCGCTCCCGGCCACCGCAGCCTCGCCCTGCTGGACTCTGGCGATCCTTCCGCCTCAGCCTTCCAAGTAGCTGGAACTACAGGCGCGCGCTACCACGCCCGGCTGATTTTTAAAATTCACTTATTGTAGAGATGAGGTCTCGCCAAGTTGCCCAGGCAGGTCTCGAACCCACGGGCTCAGCCCCTCGTCTTTTCTTTCGCATCTTCGCTGCGACATGCTGGGCCTGAAGGCCAAGAAGTCAGCTCATAATCCCCCTCCTCCGCGACGCCTCACCTCGCCGCCCCGGCCAAAGCGGCTGTCTCCCTTTATTCTAATCCCTCCTACCACCTACCAAAACCTGCAGACATTTATTTTCCCACAGCCCGGCTCCGTTCGCCCCGGCAGCGAACTCTGAGGAAAGGGCAAGGGCTGTGCCTCGCCGGTGTAGGGCTCCAGTCGCGAGGCCCGCAGGACCGCGAACAAACGAATGAGGGGCCCGAGACGTGTGAGGCGCCTCGCCCCTTCCTCTCGGCTGCGACGACGCACGCCGGCCGGAGGAGGAAGCGGGCTTCGGCGGCGCCAGACGCAGGCGCGGGAAAGGATCGGCGAAGGGATGGGGGTGGGGAACAGGCGGCCCCGGCGGCGCAGGCGCAGCGT
>NW_007260523.1:619568-665111 GCF_000164805.1 Carlito syrichta | reverse complement strand
CCGCCGCGCCGCAGCCGCCCGCGCTTCGCAACAAAGGCGGCTAGAGGGCCGCGGCCACGCCGCCCGCCCGCCGCCCCAAACCCCGCAAGGGGACTAGGACGTCTCTTCCTTACCGGCCTCCGCTTCCTGATGTCCAAGAACACAGCCTTCTTAGTACCGTCTGTGGTTTTGGCCTTCCACAGAGACAACGAAGAAGCGCCAAGCTACTCGCATCGAGGCGGCGGCGAAATGGCTCCGACCGCTGCTGGAGCGGGGCGGGGCCAGTGTGCGTACGCATGCGCAGAACGTGAACTGCGGGAGAAAGGGCGCCGGGATGGAGGGGGCGGGGCGCAACAATCTCGCGGCGTCGGGCGTCCCGTTGCCTGGGAAATCCACTGCGCAGGCGGGCGGCGCCCGGGGCCTGCTGCTCCAAGGAACGTGCTGCCCGCTTCTCAGCGTTAAGGGAGTTGAGCACCAGCAGCATTTTGATGCGGCAAAATGTTTCGCAGCTTCTGTTATAGGGATCTCTGGTGAGAGGAGGTGCCATTCGAAGACGGAACCGGAAATCCTGCTAACTTCGTAGGGTTATGGAGCTGATTTAACGAGATGGCATATGAAAGGGGTTTAGTTCAGAACCTGACACGGAACAGGTGTTCAATCGGCGTTGTTATTGTAGTGATTCAGATGTGACGAACGCCAACGTCTCTGGAAAGAAAGAAGCTCAGCGAGGGCTAGGACGCCGCCTGGCTGGCGCAGGTACTGTAGTACCTGGCCTGTTAAATGCTCAGTAACCTAGTTTAATGTATGAATACCACCTGCAAGGTTGTTTATTGCTTAAATTGGACAACCTTTGTTTCCAAGTCTTTGAAATAATTTGTATCCTTAACTATTTCTGTAGTCACTGTTAAACTTTGAACTCAAATGCCTCCCATGAAGGCAGCAATACAAAACATGACAAGTTGGGGTTGTTCTGGAGAATCCAGGCTAATCAGTAATCTGGGCCCATTATATGCATCCACCCTTATATGAGAGTTTCACTTCTTTCACTACTTTTTCTTAACCCTTCTAGCTCATAGTGATCAGTCCCTTTAAAACTCTGTTTATTGTTTGTTCTGCATATGCACCAGTGAATATTTGTCCTTTTTACCAGCAAATAAGTCATTGGAAGTCGTTTTTGTCTCCATTGCACCAGTCAGGCTCTGTTGAACCATTTGTTAATCTACAAGTTCTATGGCTACCTATATGGAAATCTATTTACATTCATAGGACTTTACAACTTGACTTGGTTCCATTTTTACAGTTATATTTGCTTTCTCTGCCTTATTCTATAGGAATTAGTTAAATATCATTTTACAGCTTGCTTCTTAGTTATGTAGTCATTGAAATGCTATAGTCCCATCTGCTTTTATGGTTCCCATATGAAGGTGCAGTGCTTTTTTTACCCGTGCACTTGTATATTTGAACATTTTGTTGCTTGCTTTATACTTGCTTTCACTGAAACGAATACATTTTTAAAAGGTTATGAGATTTTGCTTTTTTTTCAGTATTAGTTTCACATATCTACAATTTGTAATTTCCCATTGGATATTACTATAGAATGTATTTTATTTACACGAGCAAATTAACGTTTCCTTCTACAAACTACTTTAGAAAGACTTTCAATAAAGTTAAATGAGATATAATCAGCTGTTAAGAGAAAGTTCCTCACAGAATGGAACACATAGCAAGATATAAATTTGCTTTATTTAAAAGAGAAATTTAAAGCAAAAGAGTCTAAAAGCTTGAAATAGCAAAGATGCCCTAAATAAACTTACCACTGAAAAATGACAAAAAAGGCTGAATATGTTAAAGAATGCATTGCTATGCTGGTAAGAAAGTAAGAAAATGCCTAAGAGGTAGATGAAGTGAATGAATGAATCCAGAGAGACCAGAGAACCCTTATGTAAATATTTACCCTGAAAAGGTCTACTGATTCCTAATGAACTTGAACTTATTTTTATAAATGCTGCATGGGGCTTAGGAGCAAGGAGACAAAAACAGTACCCAAAGAGGAGACCCACACACAAAGCCAGAATGCCTTACACCTTAAGCAAAAAGAGAACAACAACAGTAACAATAAAAAGCAAAATAAGCCCAGAAGAGGGGCATGATAAGAAAACTTGCCTGTCACAAACTATATGCTAGGTAGAAGAAAAAAATACTTCCTATGATATTAAAAAAAAAAACCCCTCAAGCTAATTCTTTTAAAGTGGTTACTAGTCAGTACTGATAAATCACCTGGAATTAAAACTATACTATGCTTATTCTATTTAGACCTCAATTAGTACCTAAAATTCCACTGAACATAAGTTCAAGCTAAAAATCACAAAACATGCGAATCTAAAGTACCATGAGTGATTGCCAGTAGAAAAACACAGCAGAATCATATCTATAAATGTTTTAGATGCTAGAATTATGTGATACAGAATGTAAATAAACCTATCCCTTATTAATATTTTTAATTCACCTCTGTAAACCCCACTGTTAGGTGAAAAGCCATTAAATTTAAAAACATTTAATTTTAACTGGAAAATCATGATGTGGTCTCTCAAAATTCAGAAAACTAAGCAATTTCAGACAGCAAAATGTATCAGTTTTTTCCACAAAGATAAGTTTATAAAAATAATAAACAATTGGAAACAATAAATATGTACAAAACCATAATGCAATGAAGGCTTATTGTAAACTTTCTTTTCTTCCTGCTGTATCATTTTCTTCACTCATTTTTTCCAGACTTTTGGGGGGCTTAGTTATTTTACACTCAAAGATATTGCATTTAAAGTTACAGCACAGAAAAACACATTTTTTTTTTTTTTTTTCGTTGGAGTCTCACTCTGTCGCTCAAACTGGAGTGCAATGGCCGCTCCCAGCCACCGCAGCCTCGCCTGCTGGGCTCCGGCGATCCTTCCGCCTCAGCCTTCCAAGTAGCTGGAACTACAGGCACACGCTATGCTGCCTGGCTAATTTTTTGATTTATTGTAGAGATGAGGTCTCACCAAGTTGCCCAGGCGGGTCTTGAACCCGCGGGCTCAGGCAATCCACTCACCTCAGCCTCCCAAAGGCATGGGATTACAGGCTGAGCCACCAAGCCTGGCTAGAAAAACACATTTAAAACATGTAGTGCTCCTGTAACTTACAAGGACTTAGAGGACCTGGCTCATTGCAACCCCTTTAAAATAATCAGTTCCTACTCTCTGCTGGGAGAGAGCTCTGGTCCACTGACTTCTATTCAGTTATTCACATTCCAGACTGGCACCCTCTGCTACTGTTCACCTGACTGGTTTCTTTTCAACATTTGAATTGCTTCTTGGAGAATGGACTCCATAAAGCCCTCCCTTACTACCCTATGGAAACTGGTCTCTTTTCTCTTGTACCCCCATCCTCCATCTCTTTCCTCTGGCCATACTGAAGGACCTTGATGGAAGATCTGCAGATAGGTGTGGTTCTATATAGATAAGTGAAAGAGCAAAAGGTGGAATATACTCAGTGGAATGATTCTGGAGGCCTGCTCAAATTGGGAAGTCAAAGCTGATTGCAATAGCCTTAGGAAAAGGAAAATATTCATTGGTCAATGTTCAGAGAATAACAGCAATCTGAAGACCAGCTAGGCCTGTGAATATTATTTGCTACTGTCATTAACAGATGCTTTAGAGATGCCAATTAACTCAAGCTGTAAGGGTGGATTACTTTCTTTCACCTAGTCCAAGGATTCCCAGGAATGTGGTATGTGGTCAGTGTACCACCTCCTTCTCCCTGAGGCAGGGTGACCTTAAAAGGAGCAACCTGGACTTGGACTCTAGACCATCCCGAGAAGCTGACATGTATGTCTACTTGTCGAACTCACTTCCAGGACCTCCAAGATGACCTTATTATGTGTGCTTACAGACGGGCAAGGATGCTTTTCTCTCACACCAAAGGCTGGCATTTCCAAAAACTTCTGTGCCTTCAACACCTAACCCAATATCTGGCTCACACATGGACTCTGGCATTTATGAAGGGCATTCTACATGCTGTGTAGAAAATATATCAGACAAGAACACTTGATTGATGTACAGTCTCCCGAGGTGGTTTGTCTGCTATAGAACTTGAACACTCCCTTGTAACTGGTGGGCAGATACAGGTAGCACATCCTGCTGGATAGAATTCTGTATGTGTTTTGTGGAATCCATTCCATATATTAGTTAGTTATGTAATTAAGATTTAAGAAAATCCTTTAATATTTTTCTTTTAGTTGTCTTACTTAAAATGCTGAAGGGATCTGTGTATCAAATTATTTCCCTAAGAGTCACTTTGGGTGTTAACAGAGAAACTATGATTTGAGTCAGTGATTTTGTCCATCTAAGTAGCCATTTCTCAGCCCCAGAAACCCGAAGTGTGAGATGATGCTCCAGCTTACCTGAGGCTTAGCTCTGCTATTTGCATAATTTTGGTTCCAAGTTTCCTTCTTACTTTCACTGATGGAGATTGGGGGTTGAGTCAGCATGTGCTAAGGGAATGGTTAAATGGGTCAGATGTGTTGTTTGCACTGCTTGATTTTATGGGTTTGTATATCCCACTCCATTTCCCTGTACGAAAAGCCTAGGTTAGCTCAAGTGGGTACCTGGGCTTGGGTGGCAGTCACTCTAGAAAGCCCCTCAGCCCAGCATTCTTTTAGACATCACCTTCTTAAGAGCAGGGATTTTCTGTGCTCTCAGATGATCACAAAGAGAAAATCGCAAGATGTGGAAAACAGTCTTTCTAGGAAAGTGTATGCATTACTCCTATCCACCCCTGTCATCCCCACCTCACCCCCATGGCATTTTCCTGTATCTTTGAATAAACTCAAAAGAGATCCTAAGTAAAACCAGTTCCTAAAATCACTTTGTCCCTCCAACCATCTCCAGTGGACTGAACTCAGAATTCTATCTTGAAACAAAGAGGTTAAAAAATCAGCTAGTAGTGTTATGTTGAATGAAATATTTCATATGCTATTACTTTAGCTTTAACATGAAAAATAATTTATAGATAGATTTCAGAGAAAACCGTAAGTTCATAATATTCCAAAATTTGACTTGTTAAAGGCAATATTAATAGCCTACTGCTATATAATATTCATTTCTAAGCTGTTAAAATACAGAGAGCTAAACTCAGACCTGGACATTTTTAAATCATCATATTTCTCTTTATGTTCACAAGATCTCATTAGCCATCTCAGAAATCCTCCAAGCACTGACCTTACAAGAGCAAAAATAGAAAAATAGTTATTTGCTTAGTGTATACCCAAGATTAATTTGAAAATTAAATTTGACTTTGGTCTCATTAAGTAGGAGTATTACATCCTCAGAGTCAAAGACTAACAAAAACCTCACTTTTCTTCTTTCGGGAAATTAACAGCTACTAAAGCAAAAAGAGGGATGAGGAGATATAAATATAATAACTTTTAACTAGTTGACCAATTAAAGAGAGGGTTAGCAAAGATAATTAAAGTTCACTGATAATTTCAAATTTTTGTTTTAAAAAAGTTTTTTTAATGCAAAGAGGTAAAAAATAAGAAGTAAAACTGACATCAATTTCAAATACTTTTCCTCTGCCAATGGTCCAAACAATTAGAGATAAAACAAAAACAAAAGCTTTGGGAATTAATAGACTGGATAGTCAGATTTAAAATCACTAAGGGCTGACTATCTGTACACTTTGATATTAGAAAGCATATACTATGGCTTGCTGGAAGGGAGATTAAACAGCTGGTGATATATTACACAGAAAGAAAAGAGGAAAGGAAGTGTGCAGAGAAAGCTATGAGTTCCCTGGGTCCTCAAATATTCTATCACTAAAGAAAAGTAGCTGCATGAAAGTGTGACAGGGAAATAACACTAGCCCCTGGGCTCACTGCAGAAGGGGAATTGGCCTTTGGTTCCAATAATTCAGGGTGCTGTGGGGGAGACTGTCTTCTCAGTGGAGGGAGGGGAAGTTTGTGGTGCTCAGAGCAACAGCCCTTGGCTCTTTGAAACTTTGAGCTCTGAAAAGTTCTCTGTATAGCAAGAAGTGGAGACTAAATTCATCTTTAAAAAGGCCTTTCCTTTGTTAAGAAAACCACCCTAAGGTGTCCTTTAGTTATAAGAACTGAAGCAAAACTTCACTGGACTTAGTGTTTTGGGGGAACACCGTGACACTGAAATTAATCTGAAAGTATCTATTCTAGAGTTAGGCTGAGTAGCCAAATGAGCTGCTGTGTTAGTAGTTGCATATAGTTGAGTCATGATGTAATTTGGTATTAAAGTGCCTGCCTAAATGTAGTAGCTCAGAGTTTTCCTAATTCCAAATGAATATTTATTAAATTGAAGTAGTTTAAAATTAAAAAGCTTTGGCTGGGTACAGTGGCTCACACCTGTAATACCAGCACTTTGAGAGGTGGAAGTGAGAGGATCTCCTGATCCCAGGGGTTCAAGACTAGCCTGGGCAATTTGGCGAGACCTCATCTCTACAATAAATCAGAAACATTAACCAGGCTCTATGGTATGTGCTTGTAGTTCCAGCTGCTTGGAAGACTGAGACAGAAGGATTGCCTAAACTCAGCAGGGTAAGGCTATGGTGGCCATGAGTGTGTCACTGCACTCCAGCCTGGACAACAGAGTGAGATTCCAACACAAAATAAAATAAAATACAATTAGAAACTTTAAAATAGAATTAAGAACTAGAAATCCAGATAATGGGAAGACAATTAATCCAAAAAGCAGATGGAATTAATTATCATTTTCCTCTTGACTCCATGTTATCCATATATAGTAAGTTCCCTACATATGAATGAGTTCTGTTCTGAGAGTGTTTTCGAAAGTCCAATTTGTTCATAAGTCCAACCAAGTTAGCCTAGGTACACAACTAACACTATTGGCTATCCAGTACAAGCTACATCACTGCTGCGTTTATACTTGCTTCTGGACACCCTGGGCTTAAAATAAAGATACTGTACTACTGTACTCTATACAGTACTGTAAAGTATACAAAAGCACAACCACTTGTAGAGGATGCATGTACATGACAATGTACGCCAGACATGTGAACTAACTTATGTGACTGGACATGCCAGTACATGTTTCCATCTTTGAAAGGTCACAACTTGAAGGTTCGTTATATAGGTGACTTACTGTAAACAGAAATTTCTCTAAAAAAATTTTGTGAAATGAATAACTTAGACCTCATGACTCCTAGAGTTTTTGTCTGGGCTCAGAGTAGGTACTTAAATACACATTGATTGATGTGAGATTTTATTTGCTAGGAGAGAGGTTAGTTCATCTGAAATTCCCTGAGAAAAGAATTCACTGTTTAGGGTGGAATTGTCTTAATGGACACACCCTGATTTGATGAAGGGGCACTAGCTACAGGCTTCCAAGTTTCCATCCTTTAAGCCAGTGAAAGAAAGGAAATCCAGGCTCTTCAGTTTAGCTTCAGCATTCTCAGTAAACTCCCTGGAGGCTTTCTGCAGTGGAAGCCGGGGTGGACCCATTGGAATCCCAGAGACCAAAGTCATGATGGCTTTGGTCTGTGACACTCCAAAACCTGAACAAGAAAAAAGAAAAATTAGGAAATGTAACTGATACTTCTCCACACTTCTCCACAAGCATCCCAAAGAAGAGATCATATGCTAACAGTGATTACTACAACAGGATAAGGTGAAAATAAAAAATGGGAACATTTCTAGTCAATATGAACATATAACATAGGAAATCCCTCTTCCTCCTTTAAACACACAGAAATGCTGGACAATTTTACCAAACCAACGAATTGTAAAACAAAACAAAGACTCAGAGTCAATCTTAAACTCAAGAAGGAAGAACCAGGTTGGGCATGGTGGTTCATGCCTGTAACCCCAGCACTTTGGAAAGCTGAGGAGGGAGGATTATGTGAGCCCAGGAGTTTCAGACCAGCCTTTGCAACATAGTGAGACTTCATCTCTACAAAAAATTTAAAAATTAGCCAGGCATGGTGGTGCATTCCTGTAGTCCCAGCTACTTTGGAGGTTGAGACAGGAGGATGGCTTGAGCCCAGGAGGTTGAAGCTACGCTGAACTGTGAGTGTGCTACTGTACTTCACTTGGGTGACAGAGTGAGACCTTGTCTCAAAAATAAAAATAAATATAAAAATAAATAAGAAAGAGGAACCCAAGGTGTCAGAAATAAAGAGGGCAAAGCAGGGGGAAGTGAGGAGGAGCTAAGGTGAAATGCCTCTTGAGACTAATCTGATTGGGGAATGTACTGTTGTTGATCAAATGATGTATGATTTCATTGCTAGGACAGAATTTAGTTCAAGCTCATTTAAGAAATCCCTGCAAAATGCACTACTTAAAGTGAGTTAAGGATCAATGTTGCTATTTTTCATGTTGGTGTTATAAAGCTGGCACGGTAGTGGAAGATGAGCCTTGGGTCTGTTCATGATGAAACACTGGTACTAAACTCCCTGTATAAAACTGGTAGCCAGCCTTCCATGAAAAGCAATAGGAAAAAATTCCAGCCCACTGGCTTGGGAATAGAGAGACAAGGAAGCGTGAATTCTGCTAGGGCTATGGATAGAAAAAGACCCCATGAAAGAAATCTCAAACTGGGCCACAGTGAATGCTGGATCCAAATTTCCATTATGCACTTGGTATAGGTAACAGACTAAGAAATTAACTAAAGACTGGTTAGAACTATTGAAACTAAAGTGTTCTATCAGAAGCAAATGTAAACCAACTTGACAGGGTACCTCACAATCCAGGGTACAATGGATTACCCAGAAAATAACAATCTCTGAAGATAAGCTTAGAGCAAAAAAATTACAAAGTACGTGAGGAAAAGAAGCAGCACAAGAGCCAGTAAATTCACAAAATTCACATCCTGAGAACAGATGGTAGAAAATTCTGTAAGATACTTCACAGAGATAAAAAGAAGGAATAGAAAGCTTAAGCTAAGAGAAGGGCACATGAATAAATATTAGGTAGATTAAAGATTAGCCAAAAAGAAATACTGAAAATAAAATATATATTCAGGGAAATTATATAGTTGGAAACATAGCTAAAGAAAGAATTAGTGATTTTGAAGGTAGATCTAAGGAAATAATCTAGAATACAGCACAGAAAGATATGCTAAATATTTTTAAACATTCAGATACAGATTTGGGAAGATCCAAAATATATCTAATAGACTTTCAGAATAAGATACTTGATTGAATGTAGTCAAGACAATATTTGCAGATAGTAGCAGAAAATTTTTTCAAACTGAAGACAAAGCCCTCAGATTGAAGAAACAGATGAAAAACCAAGTGCACTATGAATACATGCAAAGCATAACTAATAATTATCGATCACAATCCCCAACCCCCATCTTCTAAAAATGTCTGTGATTTGTTTACTTATCTGGCTATTACTTTTGGATTCAACATAAGAGGTAACTTTCTTTTGCTAAATTAACTTGATTACAATAACAACTGAGCAATGGAAAGGAAAATACTAGCATGATTAAATATACAGTAGTCTCTCTTTATCTGCAGTTTGACTTTCCGTGGTTTCAGTTTCCTATAGTTAATGAGTCCAAAAAATATTTTGAGATAGAGAAATAGAGATGAGAGAGAGAGAGAAACAACATATTCATATAACTTTTATTGCAGTATGTTGTTACGATTGTTCTATTTTATTATATTATTGCTGCTACTCTCTTACTGTGCCTACTTTATAAATTAAACTTTACCATAGGTATATATGTATAGGAAAAACATAGTATATAAAGGGCTCAGTACTAGCCCAGGTTTTAGGCATCTACTGAGGGGGGTCTTGGAATGTATCCCCCGTGAGTAAAAGGGGAATGCTGTACACGGCAAACTTTCAGTTCTTCTAAAATTTTAATAGTTCAATATTTATTTCAATTTACTTTAGGAATATGTAATTATCACAAGAAACCCACAATTTTGTGTAAAGTATTGCTTAGGACAAGGGAACAATAATAGCTACTGCATAGCACTGGTGGCACACAAATAGGACAAAAATCGTGAATGTGGAAAAGCAAATGGAAACATTGTCTGATCGCTGGTTGAGAGAATGGGGGGCTTAACACATAGTAGGTGATAGGGGAGAGGGAGGAGTTGCCATGATGAGGCAGGAGGGCTCTGACAGGGAGTGGGAGGTCTGGCAAGAACAAACTTAAAATTTTCCCTGCACTGACCCAAGTTCAATTGGCCCAGGGGTAATCTTGCGGAGAAAAAGAGTGGATGGTGGCATTTGCCATGAAATCAGA
Source organism: Carlito syrichta (assembly GCF_000164805.1). NCBI lineage: Eukaryota > Metazoa > Chordata > Mammalia > Primates > Tarsiidae > Carlito > Carlito syrichta. The sequence goes on along the minus strand of NW_007260523.1, from coordinate 654,852 downwards.
AGTTCCTCTTCTCAAAAATCATTTTATTTCCCCTCAGTTTTACTTTGTCATATTAGCCAAACCTCCATCCATTTAAAGTTACTTGTGTTAATAAACTCTTTCTTAAATTGTAAATACTCCTGAGAGAGCTGTCAGTCATTCAGATCTATATTTAGACTGCCTTCCTCTAGGCACTTAGGCTGAAATCAGCCACAATGCAGTAGTAAAATTTCAATGAATAGAGGCAAGTAAAGAGAGGGAATGCTGACAGTTTAGGAAAGAAAAAATAGAAAATGTGGTGTGTATGTGCTAAAATGGAGAAGACTGGTCTGTAGAGGGCCGCCAAAGACCTTCTTTTTTAAAATTTATTATAGAGACGAGATCTTACCAAGTTGCCCAGGCTGGTCTCGAACCCGTTGGCTCAGGCAATCCTCTTACCTCAGCCTCCCAAAGTGCTGGGATTATAGGCGTGAGCCACCGCAGACCTTCAAGCTAGGTTTACTTCATAGTTTTACAAAGTTGGTCCTGCAGGTTAATAATGGAAACAGCACTCTGTTTGCAACGGATTATTAAAATGTGGTCTTGTTGAGCCCTCAAAAAAAGGGATGACCTTCCACTTCCTTTACACTCGTCAGTGACAGACAAAGCAGAAAACAGATGAGGCACTTACCTAGTTTGACCACAAAGTTGATAAATCTCTGGATACAAAACTAGAAAGGAACAAACAAATCTATAGTTGGAATTACTGAGCTGTGGAAAATAAAGAATTTAGAAGTCAAATTACAGAAACCTCAAAAGTCCGCACACTTTTGTTTTCTGAAGCTCTGTTCAAGAGGAGAAAAATAGGAAATTGAAGATGGCTGGGGTCCATCCAGGATAAAGTAAGAACTTTTTAGACATGTGGGCTTTACAGAATGGGCCCATGCAGTAAAAAAGTTTCAGTGATAGAATTGTATAAGTAAGTGAAGATGGGAAATGCACCCCATATCCCTCTTGGTTACATAGGTAAATTTATCAGCTAGCGCAGTGGTTTTCAAATTGGGGTACACATAGCTCTGGGGTACCTTCTGAGATGCCTCATGGGGCACTTGGCCAAGGTTAAGATTTATGGGAATCAACTACTATAAGTTGATACTCAACATCTGTAAGTGCTGGTTCCTAAAATTGGTGAGTATAAGAATGAACACATAATGGAAGTGCAGTCTGTCCTTTTCTATTTCCCCTTTCAGAATCCCTCTTTTCTGGCTTTTGAAAAAATAAATGCATACCTCCTATATCACAGCCTTGAGATAATTCTGGGGCACCAAAAAAAAGGAGCGAATGAAAATTGATAATTGATAAAGAGAGTGACAGTGATTCCTCTATTTAATGGAAAACAAATCCTCTTGAAAATTAGAGGGCTTTCAGTTCTTTGCTTTCAACATTTTGAAACAGGTTTTAACTGAAAAATCATTAAATGATCAGGCACTGGGTGATTTTGGCATATGACTCAAAAAATGTTCAAATAATTGAGTGATGCAGCTATAATAATATTTCTTTCATTCTCCTAATTTATATGAACATGGTTTTGTAGCATTTATTCCTTTAAAAAACACAAAAAAGAAATAGTATTGATGCTGAACCTTAACTCCATCCTGGCATTCAGTGCTATTTATCCATTAATTCATGAACAAACTAGTTAAAAACAAAAACAAAAAAAAGAGTCCCATCCATCTCATTAAAAAGACGCATTTTCAACATTTTACTTTTATGTTGAAAGTAGTTATCAAAATGTGTCATGTAATTATGTTGTTTTAATTGACTGTATACCAAAATTCAATATAGAATAGAGTTTTAAAACCCAGAGCCTTATAAACATATATGTATATGTTCTCCTTCCCACAGAAACTATAGCACATTACATTTACTAACCTGAAAAAAGAAGAAAAAACATTTAACATCTTATACTTCCCTGCTTGCTTCCATTTAACATAGTATGTAGATCTTTCCAGATCAGAATACATAAAGCTATCTCATTCTTTTAAAGAGCTATGTATAATTCATTGTATAACTTGAATATAATGTATTTAACTACTGCCTTATGGATAGATATTTGGGCTGTTTTCATCTTTTGCTATTATAAACAAAGTTGTAAGGAATATCTTGGTTCATATGCCAGGTAAGTGTAACAGATGGCATTTTAAGTCCATGAAAGTAAACGAGATAAGTTGAGCTCTAACTTTTTACTTGTCTGCTTCTTCACATGACTGAAGGCTCCTTAAAGGCAGAGACGAGCTTTACTGAAATTATGTAATGAACTCAGCCCCTGACATGAATAATGAGTAAATAAGACCTACCCACACTTGCCTTCTTAAGAAGAATCAGAGAATGTGGTAAATGAAGTTTCTTACCAACATTTTTTAATGGGATGATTTATTTGAACAGGACTAAAGGAAAAAAAAAAAAACCAATATGAAAACTGGATCAGCTAATAAGAGAAGCCACCAAGTGGAAGGGTAAACATTATAGCTGCTTCACAGTTTACTCCATCTAGGATTTCTCTGCCGTTCGGCTCAGAACAAGTTAGAGTTTTCAGAAACAATTTTTCTAGGAAGCTAAGGGGGGACAAACCATGAATGCAAGGAGATGGCAGAGTCTGCACAATTCAGACCTCTTATCTTAATTTAAACCAAAGTCTTGATATGACTTCCTAAATCCCTGTCCTGTTCCTGCTCTCAGTTTCACCTGGTCTGGGGATGGACAAAGGTAAATATTAGGTCAGTTATGTAAACTTTAAGGAGAAGTAGATTTATGCTGGCTCAACTTGGAGGCCTAAGGGTATGGAATAATTAATCCCTTCTGGAAATGGCTTCTTTGTGTTCTCTCTGGGTTGGAGTTGCAGGTTACTCTTTCTAACCCCCATGATACTTTGTACTTCTGCCTGTCCTGTTCAACAAAATCCAAGATTTGTACTTTATTAGGACTCACCCCTTGTTCTGATCTCACGTATGCCTTTCCATTCCCACTTATTTTCTTGAATACTCCTCAGCCACTTACACTAGCCTGAAAATCCCCATGCCTCTCAGCACCTCTCAGAAGTCTTGTTCTCATTCCTACCTCGTTTCCTTTCACTCCATTCCATCTATACTTTAGAACTAGCTGCTGAGACTGGTGCTACCCTTCAGTGAGGCTCTTCTTTCCTGGACAGCTAGGCTGTCCTCCAAGTAACATGAACAGCAGCCACCATTTCCACTGGAGTCTTCCCTGTAACATGTCAGATCTTGCTGCTTCTCTCTTCTGGTCTCAAAGCCAGTGTCTTCTTTTGGATCACCTCTAGACTCTTGTTTCGCCTGGAGGATGGTTTTCCAGTTCTCTGCACATTTCCAGGTTGAACAGGACTGAACTGTCCTGACTTTAGATCAAACCTTCCCCATTTTAGGTTACCAGCTTTAGAGCTTCCTCATGTTCTCGGATGATTCAGGTGTGATATCCTCAAGGGGATAGTATGTGGTCATTTTCCCAGAAACCTATGACCATTATTTTATAGTCACAACAGTTCTTTGAAGATAGAGTAAACATTAGATCCTTTCTAGGAGGAAGAGAGGAGTCATTCCCATATGGGGCCTGTCATGATTAGACATGTAGGGAACATGGACAATGGGGACAGGTTTGGTTTTAAATAAGAAAAAGTAAGAAACAGAAGAAAGGTAAAGAAAGGAGCAGCTAATGACAGCAGGTGTGGTAGGAATGCTGGTGAGGGAAAAGAAAGAGAATCCTCAAGTGGGGACTTATGGGAAGGAAGGGAGAAATTTACCTGATAGTTCAGGGCTAAAGAGAAGTCCTTTCGTTCAAAGGCCTCCAGCATCTGGTTTGTCTTTTTTCCCAGGTAGTTATAGGTACTGGCAAGACAACAACAAATACTGCAGGTTCAATAACTCCACAGGAAAAGTCCAGATCTTCAAACCCCTCTGCTATTTAAAAGGAGAAAAAATATACCCAGGTCTCCTGAAAGACTGTGTTTGGTCCTAATCTACTGGGGGACCAGGCTATCTTCAGTTCTGAGCATCCCAGTAATACTAAGCAGTGCTGCAGAGAAGGCAGAGAACACAGAAGGGGATGAAAAAAGGAAGAAAAACGGAAAAAGGATAAAATTAGAAAAAAAGAAAGTGAAAGACTAAAGTATATTTGGTAGAGAGTAATTGAGGTCAATACCTGCCCTAGGCCACATGCCGAAGTTCGATGCTTGATGAGAATTGTAGATAACATGTAGCATCTGAACTGAGTCCTAAAAGCCTTATGCTGAAATCCTGAGTGAATGGAGCACCACAATAAAAGGGGCAAATCCCAACAAATTACCTATATTCCTTATCTGTCTGTCTATCTATCCACCTACCTACCTATCATCAATCTTAGAGACAGTGTCTCACTCTATCACCCAGGCTGGAGTACAGTGGTGTGATCATACCTCACAGCAGCCTCAAACTCCTGGCCTCAAGCATTCCTCCTGCCGCATCCTCCTGAGTAGCTGGGACTACAGGCATGTGCCACCATGCCTGTCTAATTTAATTTCTTTTTTTCTTTCTTTGTAGAGATGGGGGTCTCCCTATGTTGTCCAAGCTGGTCTCAAACTCCTGGGCTCAATTGATTCTCCCGCCTGGACCTCCCAAAGTGAGGTGATTATAGGTGTGAGCCACTGCATCCAGCCTTCTGGTCAATTTATATAGATTACTTAGAGACTAGTTTCTAAATAGCAATATTAATAATTATATAATAATAAAATGAGGGACCATTTATTAAGTGCCTATTATATTACAGGTGCTTGACATAAATCATGTCTAATCCTCTCAAATCCCTGCAAGGTAGGCTTGCTTTCTGTTTTGCTCAAAGAGGGCTGCAGAGTTGCCACAAAAACTTTCCATCACTTCATGTCAGCTTCGATGACAATTCAACAAAAATGAAGGTGAAAATAAATGTTGATCTGATAAAATGTTCTTGTGGACTTAAAAAAAAAACAAAACTCTAACTCTACCTACAAAGACAAATATCTTAGACTAATTACAGAATTATCAGAGGAGTCAGTAAGGTAAAAGGCTATAGAAATTCATAATAAAGATATTTCCCCAATTTTTTAAAAGTCAAATGGTTTCTCACACAGTAAGTCAGTATCAGAAAATGGATTTATCTTAATGTACCAAGAATAGAAGTATTGTTGGACCTTGTACATATAGACCCTGGGTCAACAGCAAAGGATTCCAGTAATGTGAAGCTCATGCTATCTTCAGGTAATAAAATAAGAAAGAATCATGTCTGAGGAGCTCCAGAAAACTAAGATTTGAATCCCAGTGGTCTTAGATGTATCCTGAGTTAGAGACTGAGAGGTGATTACAACTAAGAAGGAATGATGTCTAACCAAAAGTACCTTGCTTATAGATTATGTTGACAGAATTAAAATGCCTACCATGGAGGCCAAAAAAACAGGAGTCAAAAAAGAAAGAATTTCCAAAGACAAAAAGGTTTTGAGGTCAGCAAATCCAGTATTCAGGTTTCCTTAGTAGAAATGTTCTTATAGTTACAACAGCTGTCACAGGTCACCCTGGCTTGGTGAACAAGCCACTAAGATTATCCAACTCAACCACTCTTCATCAAAGCCATGCTCACTAAGACATGTTATGAATGTTACTCTGCTTCCCTGATACTTTTCTTACAGTGAGGAAATGTACCTTAAAATAATGTAAATATTTCAATTAATCTGCTTGCAAGCATATTCTAATGAATTAAATTAATATGTGCAGTGGACATGCTAATTGAATTGCTTGCCTTTTACTAAATAGGCATTGGGCCATATAATTCTGGTTTTCTGGCCACAGTTGATTGGACCTGAAATGGACACCCGCCTAGGCAGTGCAATGTAACTGTATCCTGAGATGTCATGTTGAACAGCCATGATTAGCCATGTACATGCTGAAGCAGCAAAGGCCCATCTAAAGAAAGAGAAAAGAAATAAGGAGACGTGTAAAGAGACACAGAGGTTAGAGTCTCTGGAAGATGACAGATGGAGGATGACCCGCCTCGGCTATTGAGAACTTTGTATTTCCTGCTTTCACCTCTCTGAGGCCTGGCTACACATCCTCCTCTTGGATTCTATGTAATTTCCTACTGTTTTATAATAACTTATCCTTTTTTTCATAAGCTACTTTGAATGGGTTTCTGTTGTTTGTAGCCAAATAACTTCTGACAGACAGGGTGAGTCAGTCCTTGAGACACTGGTCCCCAGGTCTACAGCGCTAATGGTCAGAGCCTGCTAGGTTACAGCCCCTGTGTATACTATCAGCTCATGTGCTCATGGTCTCACCTCTAACTGCAACGGATACTTCTGAACAATGGTGGCTGAGTTTCTTTTTCTTTAATTTTAGATTCAGGGGGTACATTGCAGGTTTGTCACATGGGTATACTGTGTGATAGTAAGGTTTGGGTTTCTATTGAACCCATCACCCAAACCGTAAGTATAGTATCCAGTAGGTTAGTTTTTCAACCTTGGTCCTCTCCCTCCACCCTTTCCCCTCTTTAGGAGTCCCCAGCATCTGTTGTTTCCATCTTTATGTCTGCGTATAGCCAGTGTTTAGCTCCCACTTACACGTGAGAACATGTGGTATTTGGTTTTCCAAAATGACTGAGTTTCTAACAAACTGTTAAGACCTATTAATTCCCTTTCACTGGAAGAATATGGGAAATAGAGGTAACTTCTATTAGAAAAGATGCACATGCAAGAAGGGTAGCTAGTCCAGTGATGAATGCCTTTACGGAGGAACTTGACATTTATAATCATTGGGAAAAATGAGTCACACTTACCTGCCCACTGCTCCAGTTGCTCCCATCACTAGAGCACTCAACAGTTGCTAATTGGGAAACAGACAAAGAGTATTCACTTTTATGAAAAAGAGAAGAGACGCTATTATATAAACAGCTACACAACTTGTATTGGAAGGAAACTGACTTACTGCGATATGCTAGGTGACTTACCTCATCCACCCCAAAAAGGAAAGCAAACTGTTGCTGACGATTCTGATCAACACACTGCCCGAAGTCTAAGAGATCTGTGTCACTGAATTTCAGCCCTTGGAAGGTGGGGATCTTATCCTGAATCCCATTCAACAACTCCTCAGCACGAACTGCTCAAAACAGTAAGTGCCTCATTAATCTTGCAGGAATTTCTCCAGGAAACATCAAGTAATATCTCATACAACCCCTCACATCTGTACTGAGCTGCCTTGGGTTGTCAGCTGGAACTGACTGCAGACTGGGCATAATCACTTGCCCTTGCCTAGTAGCTCTGATGTACTTGTCAAATTATCCTAAACCTTCCATTCCTTGAAGACAGTAGATGGATATTTGTGATATTGTGAATATATTTGGTCTCAGCCTCTGGTTCCCAAGACAGATCTCCTAAATCCCTCATAGATAGGGTTGCTTGGAAAGTATTTCATTCTAATATCTGGTCTTTGACCTTGGTAATTTCCTAAGCGATAGGAGCATCTGACACAGAGCTTCTAAATCCCTTGGAATCTCCAACATGATAAGTGTCTTTTTGTAAGCTATAGAGTTGACTGATGGCTGGGTCTCTTAGATACCACCTCAGGGGGTTAGTTACCAGGGAAACCAACCACGTGATTAGAGGTTTGGAACTTTCAGTCATGCCTTTGGGCAGACTTTTGGGCAGAGGAGGAAGCTGAAGGTTAAGCTGATCACCAATGGTCAACTTTGTCACCTATCATGCTTACATAATGAAGCCCTCATAAAAATCCAAAAGGAAAGTGTTCAAAGAGCTTCTGGGTTGCTGAATACATGAGGGTACCTGGAGGGTAGCTCATCCAGAGAGGGCATGAAATCTCCATGACTCTTCTCACATACCTTACACTATACATCACTTCATCTGATTATTTACCTACATTCTTTGTAATATCCTTGGTAATAAACAGGCAATAGTAAGTAAAGTGTTTCCTTGAGCTTTGTGAGCTGCTTTAGCAAATTAATTGAATGCAAGGAGGAGGCTGTGAATATCCTGATTTATAGTCGGTTGGTCTCAACCTGACATTTGAGACTGGCAATGAAATGAGGGCAGTATTGTGGGACTGAGCCCTTAACCTGTGGGATCTGATGCTAACTCTAGGTAGACAGTGTCAGAATTGAATTGAATTATAAGACATCCAGTTAATCTCTGATGGAGAATTGGTTGTTGGTGGGGAGAAACGCCCACACACATTTTGGTGATCAGAGGTGAAATGCTTTATGTTGAGTGGTGAGCATAAGAGTAGAGAGTAGGAAAAACATTTTTTTTTCCTCAATGTTCATAAAGCACAGCCTGTTTTTTCTTTTATGAAATTTAAGAAAGAATGGGATTAAAAAATAATCTCGTAAGAAATTTCATCTAATTCTTAAAAATCTTCTCACTGGAGAAATATAGTAATAATAAAAAAGCTAGAATAAAAGAAGAGATCAGAGTGCCTTTCTATGCTATAGGAACTAAGACTACAATAGGTACAAGGTAGACAGTCCTATCTTAGTGGGGCTTACAGTCTCGTGTCTTCTCATATAAGAAGTCAGGGCATGTGTGATGGAAACACAGGTGTGTGCTACAAGTACCCAGAGGCCAACTCTTCTTTCATACTGAACAATTCCCATTATAAGGTAGTGTAAATGACTGATAGATGCTGGGATATCAGAGGGACATTTAGAAAGAACTGGAACTGCCTGGTGTTGTGCTTTTGTGACATGGGCTAGGGTGGTATACAGTGGTGTTTCTTAGCAAAATAGAGCATGATAAGAGAGTTGGAAAGAAAGCAGTATTGGCCAGGTGCGGTGGCTCATGCCTGTAATCCCAGCACTTTGGGAGGTGGAGGCGAGAGGATTGCCTGAGCCTAGGGGTTTAAGACCAACCTGGGCAACTTGGCGAGACCTCTCTACAATAAATCAAGAAAAATTAGCCGGGCATGGTGGCACATGCCTGTGGTTCCAGCTACTTGGAAAGCTGAGGTGAAAGGATTGCCTGAGCCCAGCACTCCAGCCTGGGTGAGAGAGTGAGACTTCCGGTGGCTTAGCCTGTAATCCCGCACCTTGGGAGGCCGAGATGAGTGGATCACCTGAGCCCGCGGGTTCGAGACCCGCCTGGGCAACTTGGTGAGCCCTCATCTCTACAATAAATCAAAAAATTAGCTGGGCGTGGTAGCACATGCCTGTAGTTCCAGCTACTTGGAAGGCTGAGACGGAAGGATCGCCGGAGCCCAGCAGGTCGAGGCTGCGGTGGCCAGGAGCGGCCACTGCACTCCAGTCTGGGCGACAGAGTGAGACTCCAACTCAAAAACAACAACAACAACAACAACAACAAAGAAAGCAGTATCAAAAGAAACAGTACTTACTCTTTACCCCTGTCAAGGCAGGAATGTGGTAGTAATAAAATGGCAATGCAGGGGCAGCAGCAGCTACCTCTTTTAGGAAATTAATCAGGACATCTGAAAGAACAGCAGGAGCAGTCATGGTATGAACAATTTTAAAACAATGACTTTCCCTGGTGAAAACAAATCATCTGATGAAACACAACCATTGTTCTTGGAAGCTGAAAATTTACCATCCCTGATGTTGCTACTGCGATGTTTAGCAACCCATTTCCTTCAAACTTTTGTTTTTCTTTCTATAGAAATTCCAAAATAAGCTGACAATCTTCCTACTTCACTAAATTACTATTAAAAACTTGATGCAAACCTTCCCGCATATTAAGAGACAATAATAAAACGCTCTCATACTAACTAGAGCTTATCAGGGAGAACTCTCATCCTCTTACCCCAGAAGGGCTAAGTAATCAACTGGGACTACTATAGGACCAGAGTAAACAGGTTGTAACCAACACGATTTTACCATGAAAAGGTAAGTGACATCTGCTTCAAGAGGAAAGTTGTAAGAGTAGTGACACATTTCACAAAAATTCAACTAGAGTTTGATACTTTTCTCTTTGGGGAGAAATTTAGATACATCAGAAGAGAGTGCACTAAGGTTTACTGAGGAAGTGGGATTTCCTGCATCATCCAATGTGAACTTCAAATGCAACATTATTACAGAGGAGAAATAAATCCAGCAGAACTGCTTATGGTATGGGTGCCACTGGATAGTGAGAAAATTTTATGTACTTCACCTGAATACTGTGATGATGTATTCAGCCTATGGCAATAGATATTTCTGATGGATTATTATGTATAATTTATTATTTTTCCTTTGGAAAATACGTTGTACATGAATAGTTTTTACATGAATACTTTTACAAAATACTTATAAATTTGTAAAGGACATGTAAAAAACTTTGAAAATATTTATTTAAAATCCCCAAATTGGCAATATTTAAATTTACTTATTTATGTGCACAACAATAGGTGATATTTCATGATGTTTTTGACCTACTGTATGTTATTACAGATTTATTTAATCATGGATGCAAATAACTTCTTGTCTGTTTTTAATCCCTTCAAAATGGATGTATTTTTTTGGTAATCAAAAGGATGAAGAAGACTCAGTACACTTAATAGTTTCCACAGAGAAAAAAGTGGAGAAGGGAAAAGCAACACTTTGATATTTGGAAAGACAGCAAATATTTCCATGAAATCTCTTCAAATTCATCACTTGCTCAACCTTGAATAGTCTCAAAATGTCCATTACTTACACTTTTCTCTTTAAAGAAAAAGAGTCCCATGCTTTGCCATGTGATTTTGACACCCTACACAATTGACTGGACCAGGAGTGGACACCTGATCCAAACACAGTCACCTTCAGATTGACCAGGATCTCTTGGATGACTCAATCAGATGACTTGGTGAGAGAATTGATGTGCTTTAATGCAGTCTCTTTTATAGATCCAGGAAAAGCAAATATTTCAGAAAACCACACTGTGCCATTGAAACTTCAAGCCTCAAGTCTATAGGATTTTACTTTCATAAATTAAATATTCTGAATGGAGCCAAGAAGAAGTAGACCATGTGAAGCACTGTGCATTTAGATCTAACAACTTACCTTTGGTCCATGGCTTGAGAAAGAAAGGTGCAATGACAGCGATGCCATCAGCTCCTATTTCTGCTGCATGTTGGGCCTTTGAAGGAAGAAACAAGACCATACTGGAATAAGTGATTTATTACAGTTACCTACAGCTTAGATACTAGGTCAGTGAGAAGTTCTGCAAATATTTCAACTGATGCAGCACTGCAGAGTGGGAAAATTAGTTAAATCTAATGATAAATGTCACTGTCAGGAAAATCCCAGGTTGCAAAGTAGAGATCCCTAGTGAAGGGGAGCTGTGTACTTAATCTTATACTTTATATTATTTGAGTACAAAAAATGTGCTAAGGAGACATAAGCAGTTAATTTTGATAAGTTATAACTATTATTAGAGACACATGCTGTTGTAATTTCTCTTCTGTTCATCCCACTGGATACTATTGTCATCTCTGTCCAATGATATGACAGTCATATTTTAAAATTAGTATTACAGATTGAGAATGCAGTTGAGAAAGACTGAGAAAAAAAGATTGATTTTATGCATCACAGAAGACACTTTGTATCATGCTCCTGGTGTTCTCTCTAATTCCTCCAGGAAAAAATTAACATTTCCTTTCTCTGAGCCCTTATAACATTATGTATCTATTTCTAGAAGAGTAGCCAAACCTACCCCACTGTAAAGCAGTTGTGTATGGTGACGGTCCTCTAACTCAGGGGTCCCCAACCCCTTGTTAGGAACTAGGCCACACAGCAGGAGGTGAGAGGCAGGTGAACCAGCGAGCAAAGCTTCATCTGTATTTACAGCTGCTCCTCATTGCTCGCATTAATGCCTGAGCTCTGCCTCCTGTCAAATCAGGGCCAGCATTAGATTCTCATAGGAGCACAAACCCTAATGGGAAATGTGCATGCCTGATGATCTGAAGTGGAGCTGAGACGGTGATGCTAATGCTGGGGAACGCCTACAAATACAGATTAACATTAGCAGTGAAGTTTGACTGCACAGAGACCATAACGGATTAATTGCTTGCAGATTCATATTAAAACCCTATCAGTGAGTGGCAAGTGAGTTGATGTACTTCAATTGTACAGCTGCATCTGATGGCATAATTATTGTGTAATTGTGTATTATTATTTATAATATATTATTTATATTATATAATTATTACATTACTATACAAATATATATTTCACGAATATTACAATGTAATAATAATAGAAATAAAGTACACAATAAATGTAATGTGCTTGAATCATCCTGAAACCATCCCTGCCTCCCCGGTCTGTGGAAAAATTGTCTTCCATAAAACCGATCCCTAATGCCAGAGGCCAAGGTGGGAGGATAACTTGAGGCCAGGAATTTGAGGCTGCAGTGAGCTTTGATTGTGCCACTGCACTCCAGCCTGGGTGACAGAGTGAGACCCTGTCTATGGGATATAACCCAAAGCTTAATCAGGACACTGAGCATAATTTCATTAACAGAATCTAATGTATTTGACTCATTTGTTTAGGACTCTGTTTAGAAAAAAAGTAGAAGAGTCACCTTAGCTAAAATCAGGGAAAAAGGAAACAACAAGAAAGAGTTGATGGCAGTGTCCATTCATGCATCATACGATGGAGAGTTATGGATATATGTCAATGTTATTGTCTCCTTGGCAAGATTACCCCGTATCAGGAGATTATCCCTACATTAGAGGATTATCTCCACTCCAAGATTACCTACACTATTCTAGTGTACAGTCTAATGAATGATACTGTCTTTCATGTGATTATATGACAATATTTTAAAATTTATATATATATTAGAAGGGAAAGCATTGAAAAAGAAAAAAATATTCCCTACATCATACTACCTTAATTTAAAAACGTTTTGTAGCCAGATGCAGTGGCTCATGTCTGTAATCCCAGCACTTTGGGAGGCAGAAGTGAGAGGATTCTCTGAGTCCAGGGGTTCAAGACCAGCCTGGACAACATGGAGAAACCGCGTCTCTACAATAAATCAAAAAGTTAGCTGGGCGGGGTGGTGTGCACCTGTGGTTCCAGCTACTTGGAAGGCTGAGGCAGAAGCATCACCTGAGCCCAGCAGGTTGAGGATGTGGTGGCCGTGAGTGTGCCACTGCACTCCAGCCTGGGCAACAGAGTGAAACACCTACTCAAAAGAAAAAAAAAGATTTGTAAGAAGAGCAAGTCAAGTATAAAAAGAATAAATGAAGTCCTCAAGTTCTGATTCCAGACTTACTAAGCCTACTAGTAGATCTTCCCTTGTGGCTTGCCTAAGAATACCGAATTGTAATTTTTGCACGTATATATTATATATCCCATTTAAAAATCTTAATAATAGGAAAAACAATCAAGCAAAACTCACCAAGAAGAAGTTGGGCCAGGTCAAGTCATCATAAACTTTAGAGTTAGAATATGTAAGTTCTGGAAACATGATTAATTTACAGCAGTCCAGAATACACTGTTTATTCTAATAAACAATGCCAAACACCTTTGTGTTTTCTTTTCTTAACCAATTCCCCCAGGCCTAAAAACCACCAGTCACCCGCTTTTCTGCAGCAACTTTAACTCCTTCCCTTTCATTTGCTCCACCTAACCTGCTAATCCCTAACCCTAGAGCAATCTAATTGTCTATATTCTTGTTCCTATGTTCTGGCTAAAGAGTATACCTAGAAAAAAATGTCCACACCTGTGTAGAATGATGGTGTGACAAATTTATGACTTACAACTGTAGTTGGCTGTCAGCACCACTGGGCAATCCTTTTGTTTCAGCTCTCTCCCTCTCTCTAAGGTAGCCAGTTCACAACACTTGCCACTCTTCAAGCGTTCACCTTATCTTTTTTCTCTCTTGTGTCCAGCAGATGGCAGCGCTTTCTACTTCTCAAAGAAAACTGCAGTTGGCAAAAATTCTGCTTCTTACCGGCAAACACAGCTACAATTATACCCTCCCTTACTCTCCCTTACTACCCTATGGTAGTCATCACCTTCTCTTTATGGCTCAGTTTCTGCTTCCAAGCAGCGAGTCCCTAAGGTCCTCCAACTCATCTTTCCAGGCACAGCATCCACCACATAGCAAATATAGTGTTGATTTTCACATCAGCATAAAAATTGAGGCCCCTTGAGTGGTCTCTCTTGGACAGAGCTGTATACATACCAGTTCCTGTGACTCCTTCAAGCTCAGTGCTCCTACGTGAATCACCACCTGATCCAGCCTACAAAAAAGAAAACACTGCCACCTCACTTGAAGCTTAGAAATGCACAGAAGGGCTGCACTATTGTGGTCTGTGCTGGTTTTAGCACTTAGCTACTGCCTTATTCATCTCAATTTTGAGACTGTAAAATTCTACAGTGGTCTATTTAAAATTAATCTAATTAAGATAACTTATGTTGGTTTTTTGTTGTTGTTATTGTTTGATTTGAGGTCTCACTCTGTCACCCAGGCTAGGTGATCATGTCTCACCGCAGCCTAGACCTTCTGGGCTCACGCAATTCTTCTACCTCGGCCTCCTGAGTAGTTGGGACTATAGGCATGTGCCACCATGCTCGGCTAATTTTTGTGATTTTTTTTTTTTTGTGATAGATACGAGGTCTCAATATGTAGCCAGGATGGTCGTGAACTCCCATGATCCTCCCCTCCCTCCTTGCCCTCCCAAAGTGCTGGGATTACAGTGTGAGCTACTGCACTCAGCCAATGGTGATCCTTTTAGTGTAGGTCAGTGATATCAAAGTCTAGTCATTTTTTTTTGGTTTTTTTGTTTTTTTGTTTTTTGTTTTTTGCTTTTTAAATTGCCTTATTAACTTTATAATATGTAGTAAGCATCTTTCCGTGCAAGTTGATGAAACTCCCCTGCTGACAGAAAAACTTACAGACTAGGTTAAAATGAAATCACCAGAAAGAACACCAAAAAGTTTACACTAAAATGCAAGTTTGTAAATCAGGGGGTTTATGCTTGTTAACCTTTAAGATTCAAGGCATAAGGCAAAACATCTGGATGATCATGGTGAGGAGGATCGCCTATAAGAATGTGCAGACTGTACCTCAACTGAAGCTTCCTAATTTTCCTCCTTAGCTCTCTCATCTCCTCCATGAACCGTTCCATATCATCTGCATCTCCATCTATCATATCTATGTTATTGATAAGCCTATCGGGCATATCATCTTCAAAATTCTGGGCAGGTGGAGCCCAGCCCCCTCTAATATTTACTCCAGGCTCCTGGCCTTCACTACTTCCTAAAGGGCGGGCTGCTTCTTCATTCTGCACTGGGTCCTGCTCCCCAACTTTGTTTTCCTGGGGGACATTTTCTATATTGAGTTAGTTGGTGTTTCTTCTTCCTGAAGGAATCAGAAGCAGTTTTTCTTTCTTAGCCTGGAAATCTGCTGCACCAATGCACGTAAAGACCTGCCACGGATCCGGGTCAGCTTCTACCACTTTCCTTCTTTCCTGTGCAGCTGGCTTGCAAGGCTTCAGAGCAGTAGCGAGCCGCTGCATCGTCACCAGCCACTACCAGACCGCAATTAGAGGAGAGACTAATCCACGCATAGGCTCTGGTCTCAGAGAGGCTACGTCACTGTTTTTTGGTTTTTTTTAAGTGGGAGTCTCACTCTGTCACCCAGGCTGGAGGGCAGTGGCATGCTCCCGGCCACCGCAGCCACAACCTGCTGGGCTCCTGCAATCCTTCCGCCTCAGCCTTCCAAATAGCCGGAACTACAGGCATGTGCTACCATGCCCGGCTATAGTCATGTTTTCAAGAGGTTGGTTGTTATTTGAAAGCACTTAGGATGATTGTAATTTCACAGCAGAGATGATTCAACCCTAAAGAAGTCTTTAAAGGCAAAGTTAGGCAAATTGCATTCCATTTCATATTACTGTAGGAATACAACCATTCCTGCAATGACTTAGAGCTGGTGGGAAGGTGGTATGTTCATGTAGTGTCATGGAGCCTTCATACTACCAGCAACAGAAATATATGCTGACTACCAGCAACAGAAATAACTGTTGACCATGTACAGAAATGAAATTCATCTCTCACAAAGTTAGAGGCAGAGGATCCCGGAGGTAATTTAGTCCAAGCCCATTATCTTACAAGTGAGTAAACTGGGGTCTGTAGAAATTAGCCTTGCATACATGCTTACATAAACATACCTATAAATGGTCATGAAAGATATGAAATTTAAAAATCAATTCAAATGGAAATATATATTATATATATATTTATTTTAAAGGTGTGGGGTACAATTCAGGATTAGGTACACAAGTGGACATCATACAGGTAAAGTTTGGGCCTCCTTTTGGTTCCCACTTTGCCTGGTTTGAGGTCAGGTACCCTTATTGATGTTATGTGCCTCCCCATCCTGCAAATGGAAATATGTTATCCAGTTTAGTAATGTTTAGAGTCAGTGATTTATGTCACATATTACATATAGTTTTTGTAAATAAATGATATTGCATATATTTACATAACAGTACTTGGCATATATCTGACACTGGCTAATACTTATTGATGTAGATAAATAAAATGTAAATTATAACAAAAAACAACATGCTAATGATGAATCAAGCACTAAGAAAAAAACCTGACTGGGAGGTGGTACACCTAGCTGTTAAGAGATTATATCCCAGGGAGTCCTGAGTTTGAATCCTGACTCTGTTACTAACTAGCTGTGAACCTCTCAGTAAGACACTTAGCCCCAATATGCCTCAATCTCCTGGAATAATTCAGGTAATAATTGTACCTGCTTCATGGGGATGTTGTAAACATTATGTGAGTTCATACATGCAAAACATAGCATGATACTTGGCACACAGTAAATGCTTAATAAATATTAGCAGTTACTACTGTTAAGCCTTAAGAATAAAGCTTTAGGCTAGATGCCATGGCTCATGTCTATAATCCCAGCACTTTGGGAGGCTGTGGTGGGAGAATCATTTGAGGCCAGGAAAAAAAATTAGCTGGGCAAGGTGGCTCATGCCTGTAGTGCTAGCTACTTGGGAGGCTGAAGCAAGAGGATCTCTTGAGCCCCGAAGGTGGAGGCTGCAGTGAGCCATGACTACACCATTGCATTCCAGCCAGGGTGATTGTGAAACCTTGTCTGGAAAAAAAAAGCCATATAAAACTATAAAAATATTTAAAAGAATAAGATTGGAATCATTAGTGCTTTAAAAAAATGCCTAGGGAATATAGCTTAAGGTTTAACTAAGCAATAGCACTTAAAAAGCAATATCCATTAATCAATACTTGAGTATGAGTACTTATTTTGATTAAGCATCGTTTTAGTTGCTGCATTTGGTGATGTTGCGTGCATGGAGATAGGTGTAATTCTGAGATATTTTTGGTTGGAGATAAAGACAATGTGGTTCCTCAAAGAGTACAACCAGGAATTAGTCACGTGAGTAATATGAGAAATGAATTCATTGTAAAAGGTGATTTTCTATTTTGTAAGTCCTCAGAACTTGACCAGAAAGGATGTTTATTCTGAGACTCCAATGTTCACCTTTGAGGTTATTCCATGTGTCCCTCTGGAAAGAAGCCACAGTGATACTGGTCTTCTCAGGTGGGATTAATAAAGTGCATCTGTGAATCCAGCCATCCCATTGAATTCTCTGGGGGACGCTGAAGGACACACATGCCATCCTCATGAGATAGAGACACCACAGTCCTGTTTTTGTCCAATCACTAAGTCCCCCAGTGATTCTTGGCTTGCTATGTCTTAGGTAAAATGGGACCTAGCTGGGAGGCGACCGAGTTTGTGTTTTGAAAGGCTAACAGAATACTCCAGAATGGTGGAGGCAGCAGTTTTTTTTGCACGGTCTGCTTAAGCCCTTCACTACCCCTTTCTCCTGGCTTAGGTCAAACCAATCATCCATTTGCTCCTCCTCCTGGGCTGCTGAGCTCAGCTATCACTGTTGGGCTTTAGAGTACAAACTTCCCCGTAAGTTCCCTGGTGAGGAGGAGGTTCCAATATAACTGCTGGTCATCAGAATTCACTCTTCCTTCCCATGCTCTGCAGTGGCTACCCCAGATCTTGACTATTCCTGTCAAGCTCTAAACTCTACACAACTCCTTCTTCTGGGCAGATGTCTTAGATTCTGAGCTACCAAATAAATAAGCTTTCACCACAGATGCCCTTACCCTTCCTGCGTGTGGCTATGTCACCATCTACACTTTCCTCCCAGTTTTTCAGCTGTGTTTGAAAGTTACTCTATTTGGGGTTGCACAGACAGTCCCCAACTTGCAATGGTTTGACTTTGTGATGGTGTGAAAATAACACACATTCAGTACATCCTCTGACTTATGATGGGGTTTCGTCTGGATAAACTCAATGTAAGTTGTAAACCAAATTGATTTATGATGGGTTTATTGGGCCCGAATCATGTTGTGAATGGAGGAGCATCTGTATGAGTACTTCAACCTCCCTCTGAGGCCTTCCATCACAGGTATCAGTTTGCCTCTTTTTTGTGTCTTTACTCTCTTCTCCCATGGCAGTGTCTTTGCATGTTTGCTCAAGACTTCCCCACTTTAAGAAAAAGCAGCTATCCTTCTCTCAGTCTTGCCTCTTCCTTCCTAACCTACTACTCCGTCTCTCCTTCCCATTACCAGAACACTTTTATGGGGATGAGCTGTCCTCCCACTCCCAGTTTCACATGCCTGTTGCCTTCTACAGCTCGCTGTAGGGTGACTTCTCGACAGTCACCCAACTGGCCTCTCTCTCAGTTCACTGGTGACTTCTTACAACATGGCAAACCAAGTGGTCTTCTCAGTCTTTTAACAGCATCTAACAATTGTGACAAGTATTATTACGAGCACATCATCTACTGCAAATAGTTACAATGAATTCTTATGTTGTACTTAGTATCATGTGTCAGGCACAGTTCTAGTCCTCACCACAGCCTTGCAAGATAGGTGCTGTTGTTACTGCTATTTTATGGATGGAGCACAGAGAGGTTAGGTGACATGTCTGAGTTCCCAAAGCTAACAAGAGCCAGAATGGGTTCTCAAACTCAGGTGGTCTAGCCCTACAATCCCTGCCACACCAATGCTCTCTGAAGTCATTTCCCTCTCTGGCTACAGTGACAGGATTCACTCCTCACCTCCCTCTTACCCTTCCAAGGGCTTTCTGTCTCTGCCACCTCCCTATCCCTCATTTCAGGTGCTGTTCCTAATGTTTATCCTTAGCTGTCCTTTTTTGTCACTAAAAGCCCATGGCCTTTTAGTGATTTGGACCCTGGATCTGACAAAATTAACTGAGAGCTGGTGGATCAACAGAAAATGCCTATATGGCTATGCACTCAAACTTGGTACATAATTTCAGGGTCACAGGCTTCATGCTGACAACCTCTGCTCCAGGCTCACTTGGGACTTTGCCCTAATTTTTTACTTCCACCTAAGACACCATCAATCACTCCCTTCTTGCTTATAAATTCATCAGAAGGTTCAGAGTATTAGTTTTCACAATCTGACATCCCCAGTAGATGATCAGCAACCTGAAGGCAGAGCCCTACTTTATATTTCCGGTCCCTAGCACAGTACATAACACAAAACCTTACTTGTCTATTGACAATAAATAGAGCTTGGTTAATTGGATGTGCTTATGGAATAGATACTGTCCTGTCTGTTTTACTACAGCATGAATTGGGTGTTACAACAAAAATATATCACTACATGGAAGTTTAGGGGATACAGGAGGTACCCCAGCAACACAAGAGGAAGCACCATAAAAGAGCACACTGAGACTGGGTGTGATGGCTCATGCCTGCAATCCTAGTACTTTGCGAGGCTGAGGTGGGAGAATTGCTTGAGCTCAGGAGTTTGAGACCAGCCTAGGCAACATAGTGAGGTGCCTCTACAAAAATTTTTTTTTAAAATAGCTGGATATGGTGGAACCTAGTCCCAGCTACTCAGGAGGCTGAGATGGGAGGATTGCTTAAGCCGAGGCGGCTGAGGCTACAGTAAGTCATGATCATGCCACTGTACTCCAGCCTGGATGACAGAGTAAGACCCTGACGCAAAAAAAAAAAAAGCACAATGAGTCAGATGTACGGAGAAGTCCTATAAGGAGTAATGGGCTGATATATACTTCAGGTACTCATCTTAAGAGGGGAAGGGCTGTGAGTTGTTCAGTGGAAGAGCCGGGGGCCTAGCAGGGTCAGTTCTCATCACTTTCTCCTCTTATCCTTCAACTCAAGAACAGATAACCCTGAGGGGACTGGTCCTGTGGATGGATAAGAGGCAGTTTCCGGTCGGAAACTTTGGGAGCCAGGAGGTCCTTGCAGTCTCTTGCTATCTGGCCACCCTCACTGAGGAGTCAGATCCCTGGACCCTGTTCATCTTCCCACCAGCTGAACCAGCCTCCGGCAGGAATGCAGGAAGGCTGTGTCATCTGGGGAGGAAGCTCTCTGAATATAGCTCTTGCCATGAGTGTTTTAATCCTCATACAGCTACTCACTTGTTCTTCCCTCTTGTCACCCACTCCTCCGCGACCAGGCGACGTTCTGAGATGCTGAGGGACAGGCCTTCTCCGGTCGTGCCATTCACTGTTCCAAACAAAGAGTCAGTCAGTGAGACAGATGAGCACCTCTGCTCCTCCAACCCTGAGTCAGGAAGGGCAGGGTCAGAAACCCTGCCTCAGAGGAAGGGACCTGGGGAAATAGTAGACAATGAATTTAGGAAGGGGAAATGCCAGGTTTCCATTTTCACTTTATTTTATTTTTTAAGTCAGGCTGGAGTACAGCAGCATAATCACGGTTCATTGTAGCCTCGGCCTCCTGGGCTCAGGAGATAGATTCTTCTGCCTTAGCCTCCCTAGTAGCTGGGGCAACAGGCATGCACCACCATGCCCAACTCATTTTTTAACTTTTTGTAGAGACAAGGTCTTGCTATGTTGCCCAGGGAGATCTTGAACTTTTGGGCTCAAGCAATCCTCCTGCCTTGGTCTCCCAAAGTGCTGAGATTACAGGTATGAGTCATTGCACCTGGCCCATTTTCATTTTTAAACTTTTTTCTACCTTTACTTTGCAAAAGCAGGTGGAAGGTTAATTGTGACATGTGATTATAAGTCTGCCCTTGCCATCAGAGACAGACATTAAATATGAATGAAGACAGAGATAACTGCCCACATTTTAGGCCAGTCTCCAAACTCAGTTCTATATCTGGACTCGAATGGCATCAAAGTCCAGCACTGGAATGTTAGGAAGGCCACAGTGGGATTTACTCACCCAGGTGCTTTTGTGTACTATGAATCTCAAACTATCTCTGCCTACAGTTTGACATGATGGTAGTGCTCTAGGACAACTCATTTTAAAAATGATATTTCTTAAGTAAGCACAAAGAATATTAATATTTCTTTTTTTTTTGCGTTGGAGTATCACTTTGTCACCCAGGCTGGAGTATAGTGGCACGCTCATAGCCACCGCAGCCTTGACCTGCTGGACTCAGGTCATCCTTCCACCTCAGCCTTTCAAGTAGCTGGAACTACAGGCATGCGCCAACCATGCTTGGCTAATTTTTTTATTTATTGTAGGGATGAGGTATTGCAAAGTTGCCCAGGCTGTTCTCGAACCTGTGGGCTCAGGTAATCCTCTCACCTCAGCCTCCCAAAGTGCTGTGATTTTAGGTGTGAGCCACTGTGCCTGGCCTGGATATTAATATTTCTTATGCCAAGCTTCCTGTGTATTCACTTATTCTCATAACAACCCAGCAAAGTAGAAATTCTTCTTCTCACTGCTAGATGACAATATGAGGTCTGACACACTAAATAATTTAACTGTGAATCCAGAGTTGTGTGATTCCAAAAACCCATCCTCTCTTTTCCTTCTACTACAATCATCTCACAATGGATGACAGGAAGATGTCAGTGGCAACAGGATGTATTACTGGGGTTTCATGCAGATAGCAGCACTCTGAGGCACTGAGCACTGGGTTGGAATAGGGGAGGTCGGGAAGGTGAGGGGGAGTTGGAAAGAGGGTGTTTGTCACTTCTTTGGGGTCTTGACTTCAAGTATGCTCCAGTCATAGGGATGTTTCTGCTTCCTCCCTATACATAGGGGAGTCCTGCAGTGCTTTGAGGATTAAGAATGTCCATTCCCCACCATGGTTCAAGCTGTAGAGGGACACTGAGCAGTTCTAATCAGGTCTTGGTTTTGACTCATGGCCCAGCACATCTTTTCTTTTCTTTTTTCTTTTTTTTGAGACCAGGTCTCACTCTGTCACCCAGGTTGGAGTGCAATGGTACAATCATGGCTCACTATATCCTCAAACTCCTGGGCTCAAGCCATCCTCCTGCCTCAGCCTCCTGAGTAGCTGAGATTATGAGCATGCGCTATCATGCCTGGCTTGTTTGTTTGTTTGTTTGCTTGTAGAGAAAAGGTCTTGCTCTGTTGCCCAGGCTGGTTTCAAACTCCTGGGCACAAGAAATCCTCCAGCCTCAGCCTCCCAAAGTGCTGAGACTATAGATGTGACACCATGTCCTGGCCTGGGACACATTTTTACACAATGTTAAGTGGCTCTGATTATGACCAGGTGTTTCCAGCTCCAGAGGGTCTCCTGTTGGTGGAGAAGTAGCTCAGGCCAAGGTGTAGTGTCCTCAGAATGAAAACTTATCTGAAGATCCAAGAGCCCAGAACACCAAGCAAGGGGCAGCTCAACCACAGGTAAGTATACCTATTAGGCTTAAAATGTTCAAGATCTGATTTATTTTACTTTCACTGTCTCTTAAATAAATGGGGATAACAGCTGGTCCTGTAGTTTGTGTGTCACACTTAGTCTTTCTTCCATTTGCAGTTTGAAGACAGAATGAAGTCCATTCTTTTTTTTTTTTTTTTTTTTAGTCAGTCTTACTCTATCGCCCAGAATGCGGTGGCATGACCATGACTCACCTCAGCCTCAACCTCCTGGGCTCAGGTGATCCTTCTGCCTCAGCCTCCTGACTAACTGGGACTACTAGCAGGTACATGCCACCATGCTCGGCTCATTTTTGTTTTTTATAGTGACAAGGTCACGTTATGTTGCTTAGGCTGGTCTCAAACTTCTGGACTCAAGCAATTCTCCTGTCTTGGTCTCCCAAAGTGCGGGATTACAGACATGAGCAACCAATCACACCCAGCCTGAAGTTCATTCTTAAGAAAAAAGAAGAGAGTTTAATTGTTACTAAGAGAGATTTGGTTGTTACTTCTCCACGATCTAAAAAGTATATCTGAGTCACAGACTTTCACCTGGAGATGGGGGTAAAAACAATACCTTATCTGTTGGCACACCATCAAATGAGATAATCTCTTGAGGTGCTTTGTAGGTCCTAACATGGGGGAGCCTACAGATTCATAAATTTGAGTAGCTTAGCCAGGCTACATCATAACCAGTGACACCATGACTCTGTGACCTGTTGACTGGTAACCAGGTGAGACCTACATTCTAAGGACTGAGCCTGAGACAGGTAGTGACATACCCAAAGGTGACTTACCAAAAATGTTCTTCACGCCCTGCTCTTTCACAAGGTAATCCACGTACTGACCAATTACTGAAAAGTTGATTTCTCTGAAAGACATGGGAAAAATGGGGAAAAATGCATTTTTTGGTTATTATTCAGCCAATGCTCAGGTCTATAAACTGATCTCTTGTTAGTAAAAATTCATTTAGTTTGTGAAATTCTCAGCCTGCTCTAAATAATGCCTAGGTTGTTTTTGTTTTTCTGAATCTGGTGATTTCTTCACTCAGCCATGTGTGCCCCATTTACAATGAGCAAAACACTATTAGTGAGCAACAGAAGCTTTACATTTAAATCTTGTCACAAGTAATACTTAAAAAGAAGTTATCTAACTATATTTTGCCCTTTTTTGGAAAGTGACAGTTGGGGGCAGAGTTAAATGAGACCTTAACACTTTCCACTTGGCAAGAAACAGCCATTTCCTGGGCTTACAAGATAGGAGAATTCAATTTTAATGTAAGAATTTTAGCACTTACTATTAGTGACAACAAGTGAATACTTAAACCCATTTGAACAGGATTAACAATTGGAAAGGAACTTTTTGTCACTTTGCCTCTCAAAAGGGGAACAGTAGCACTGGCATTTGGAAGAGTTTGTCAGAAACACAGAATCCCAAACCACACTCAGTCCTACCCAGTCAGAATTTGAATTTTAACAAGATCCCCATGTGATCTGTACGCACGTTGCAGTTTAAGGTGCACTGACCTTGTAAGGATGGGATGCTCTTTTCTTCACATTATATTGATTTTAAAATCTGGAAACGGACTCAAAGATCGCATTAAGTGATCTGTACTCAATCCAAATGCAGGTGGGGAGGATGGGCGATGGAGAGTGAAACCCAAAGAAAACTGCAAGTCTGGGTGCAGTGTTGCAGAACTCATGGTTACATTGCCAAGAACACCAAGTGCTAGCTGGCTGCCTTTTGCACTTTTGTCAGTGGGGCCAGAGAATCCTAATTTAATGTTAACCTTATTAACATTCTTGTCATCTCTATTATATTCCTTAGACAACAATAACAAAAATTAAAATAAATAAAATGTCTAGGAAACAAAGACTTCAAAGGGCATTTGTCAAAAGTAGGAACAATAAGAGACGGAATAGAAAGCAGTTGACTCGGAGATGAAAGGGAAAGATACTACTAATAAATGCAAAGAACACACAGGCAATCACAGCCCACAGCCAGCTCGGAGAAAAGACAGCTAGGGGATCTGAGTCTGCCTCTTGGGAAAAGGTGTGTTTTAATGTAGTTATAAGGCCTCCACCAGGAGCAAACACCCTCCATTGTGGCCCCTGACCCCAGATCCTAACACTGCTGGTCTGTGCCTGGCACACTGTGGGTGCTCAGCAAACGCTGGGAAAAGGAGTGAGGATGTGGGAACTTACAGTAATGATGAAATCACCATGGGTTCTGCCTTTTCCAAAACATGCATGTTTTGAAATCTCACAATGACATGGAGTAAAGGAGAAGGACTATATAATCAAAATAGAGGAAAATAGGATGAAGGCTAAGACTAAGTAAAAAATGAAGCAGATAAGAGGTTCAAAAGAGGAACTGATAGAATACAACCAGAAAGACTGGCAGGGGAGTCCAGGAACCGGACCCGGAAGAATAAATCATTCAAACCCCTTGGACATTCCTTCTCTCCCGCATTCCTGAAATGCCTTTGTCTGGCCCTATCCTGCTATCCTCCTCTTTCTAGGGAGCTGACTGCACTCACAGGCAGATGTAGGCCCGTATGCCTGCACACTGTTTTATGTCCTCTGTGGGTGATGCTTCCACTGACACTCACCCCCTTCCCCTGTCACATTCCCTCAGGCCTTGTAGGGCAACAGGCTACTTGTCTGCCGATTTCACTCAGGTTAGGGGCACTAATGGGTGATGCATTTTCTGTCTCTTTAAGAAAGGAGAAAGCAATTTGTTGCTTCTTGTAAAATTCCCCTTCCATACAGGAATCCTAATATTCTCATGGAAAAATTTTGGGGGCAGTGGTAGTCACCCAGAAAATATACTCAGAGATGGCCTTTCTAAACTACTAGAGGTTGAAAGAGGGTGACCTCTAAATGTTTGTTTGGCTTTTACAATATTAAATTTTATTTTCTGGCTAAATGTGGTAGCTGTCACCTATAATCCTAGCACTTTGGGAGGCCAAGGCAGGAGGATTGCTTCAGGCCAAGAATTCAAGACCAGCCTGGGCAACATGATAAGAACTCGTCAAAAATTTTAAAAAATTGCCAGGTGTGGTGGCATACTTCTGTAGTCTTAGCTACTAGGGAGGCTAAGGTAAGAGGATCACTTGAGCCCCAGAGTTTGAGGCTGGAATGAGCCATGATCACACCATTGCACTCTAGCCTGAGTAACAGAGTGAGACCCTGCCTCTAATTTTTAAAAGTAAAAATTCCTGTTTAAAAAATGACTATTTGAAAAGCCAAATACCTAACAATGCCAGGGCTGCATTTCCACACAGCTGGAAGGAGCAGCGGTGGCCCCTCCAGAGGCCCAGAAGCTCCACAGGCCTCTCAGGCATCGCAGATCCCTGCCTGACTCTGCAGCCTGTGGCTGGGATGCTTGACAGCTCCATTCACAGGTGGGCCAGGTGAAATTGCCATGCTTGTTACAGAGGCCCCTAAAATGGCAGGGTTAAGGTGGCAACTGGATAAAATTCTCCTTGGGGACTTTGTTCCTATCCCTGTCTGCCCACCCTACTCTATGTCCCCATGATATCCAGGTCTGTTTTCATTGCTGGAAGCCATTATTAGACATTGATTATCAGGAAGTCAGTAAAGAATGGAAACAATGAGATTGGGCTATTCTCCACAGGCCTATGGAGCTTGGGCTAACACCAGTGAGAAATGACACAGTCAGTTCCCCTGAAAAGGCTGCATTGCATCTTCTCCCAAGAGACCCAGAACACATCTAACAACTGGCCACCTCAGGAGAGAGTGGTCTAGAACCAAATTCCATGCTTGCTGTCATTATTCTCATATTTAACCCCAGTTTAATGTCTTAATTTCAACTCCCATGGGTTCAGTTCAGATTCTTTTCTTTTAGGTTCATGTGCTTTTTTTAAAAAAGAGACAGGGGTTTTGCTATGTTTCCCAGACTGGCCTCAAATCTCTGGAGATGAGTTTGATATTTTTCTGTTCACATATCCACAGTGTTCTCACTTACAAGTGGAGCTACACTGCAAAGTATAGAGAATGGTACAATGGACACTGGAGACTCAGAAGGAGGAGGGTAGGAAGGGGGAAAGGGATGAATAATCACCTATAAGATACAGTGTGCACAGGTGGGGGTGGTGGGTGCACTTAAAGCCCAGACTTCTTCACCACCATACAATCTATCCATGTAACCAAAAACAACCTGTATCACCTAACAGTATTGAAGTCAATTTTTAAAAAACGCGGGATCTAGTTCAGTGGTGTGGGAGGGCCTGAGATTCTGCATTTCTACCCAGTTCTCATGTGATGTTGGAGCAACTGGTCCATAGACCAAACAATGAGTAACAAGGCTGAGAAAAAAGGAAGTCAACAGAGATTCTAAAAAAGAGACTGACACGATGAGTTACAGGCATTTTATACATTCTTATTTAATGGTGATCACCACGATATTCTTAATGACATAACACCAGAGGCCTTAGAGACAATGTGATTGAATGCCCTTTCTTTATGGAATATGAAAGAGAGCTCTTAAAAGGTGACATGACTTTCTCTGGGTCAGACAGCTAGTTGGTGGCAAAACTGGAGGTCAAGGAGACACAGATTTTAAGACCACTTAACCATGTTCTATCTGTCAACATCCCTACTCTGGGACATCAATTTATATTTAGAGAGCTGTATTGTTAGTGAGTTTCATTGGAATTAAGAAGAAAAAAGGGCCGGGCTTGGTGGCTCAGCCTGTAATCCCAGTGCTTTGGGAGGCCGAGGTGAGTGGGTTGCCTGAGCCTGCGGGTTCGAGACGTGCCTGGGCAACTTGGCAAGACCTCATCTCTACAATAAATAAAAAATTAGCCAGGCGTGGTAGCGCACGCCTGTAGTTCCAGCTACTTGGAAACCTTAGGTGGAAAGGATCGCTGGAGCCCAGCAGGTTGAGGCTACAGTGGCCAGGAGCAGCCATTGCACTCCAGTCTGGGTGACAGAGTGAGACTCCAACTCAAAAAAATAAAACAAAAAGAAGAAAAAGAAGAAAGATGTTCAGCCATTCAGAATTGTGGAGGCTTTGGAATACTGTATAAGCCAGGTTAGGGAAACTCCCACAATGGCAGGTCACCTGGCAATATTTCCAGGTATTAGATTCTGTGTGTCCCTTCCTTCCATGTTGTCTCTTAGAAACATACCAGAAGGGGAGATTCCTTTGTAGATAAGTAGGTTAATGCCTATCTGCTCTTGGTGGGTATTCTAAAACTGTTTTGTGCCTACAGGAATGCTTGAGGCTGTTTGTGGTATCTTACGCCTGTAATCTCAGCAATTTGGGAGGCTGAGGCAGGAGGACTGCTTGAGCCCAGGAGTTCGAGACCAGCCTGGGCAACATAGTGAGACCGCATCTCTACAAAAAATTGCCAGGCATGGTGGATGTGCCTATAGTTCCAGCTAAGTGGGAGGCAGGAAGAATGCCCAAGTCCAGGAGGTTGAGGCTGCAGTGAAGTGTGATGATAGTGCTATACACCCCAGCCTGGTCAAGAGATGGAGATCTCGCTTCAAAAAAAAAAAGTGTTTGATGAAGCAGGTGATGGGAGAAAAGGAAACTAACACAGCCGACATGCCTACTATGTGCTACACACTGACAAGTATTTAATCTAATCTTAATTCTTACAAGGCCTCTACAAAGGATGCATTCTTATTTCAATTTCATACTGGAAAATGGGATTCCTAGAAGAGGAAAGTGGGAGTGATAAAAAAGTAAAGTGAAAGAGTGATTAAAAGAGAAAAAAAAAAAAAGTAGGGAGGGAGGTATTTGGGAAATGGAAAAAAAAAAAAAAAATCCAGAAAAGCTGAGTCTTTCTAGTTATCTTTAATACATAGGGCTTGGTCTGCCCGAAAAACAGAACAAGGAGGGAGAACACATTGACACTCTCAGTGGGTCCCAGATGAACAAACAAGATGGTTAAAAGGGGTCTTATTAAAAGGTTAAAGTAGCATGGACTGGATAGAGCTTACAGCCAGGACCTCACTCTGCAACAGGAAGTAAATCCTGCCTACTCAAGCAATCACATGTCTTGTTTTATCTGCTAACAAGTGGCTGTAGATTGAGAAATAGCTGATTTCAGTCTTCCTTCACACATGGGGAAAGGGAGAAGTCACAGGAAAATAATTGTTATTAACTAGCTGGGTAATGGAAATGTCACCTCAGCAAGAATCTTATTTAGACCTAGTAAGGATGTGCTTTTTCATTAATCTTAGAAGCTGGAAGTCTTGGACTCTAATGGTCTAAGGGAGGACTGTGATGTGGCCAACTGCGAATGAGAATACTAAAAGTCCTGAGAAAAATCTCATCTACTTTAAAGGGTTAGGGTTAAGGTTTACAAATTCAGCTACAGATGACCAAAAAGAAAGGCCTTTTTTAAAGGTACCCTAAATATCTATCTTCCTTTTGTCTCTGTCTTATGGCACAATAGTAGTTCCAGCTTTTTAACCTAAGGGCATAATGACCCTGTGCTAAGCACAGTTGTTTGAATTTTCTCCTTGAACATTCATAATTCATGATGTGGGTATGATTTTATTATTTTTTATTATTTTATTTTACAGAGAAAGAAAGGAGAAACTTAAAAAAACCCAGCGCTCAAACTGTTTTGCCAGTCTGACTCCTCCTCAAAAACACATAGATGCCAGAGGTGGACCCTTTGGTTACGGTCAATGTTCAAGGAGAAGTTATATAAGTGCATGGTCCCTCCTAGTGTATGACCATTATCTGATCATGTGAGCAGAGGGACTGCCATAAGATTCATCTGGAAGTCAAAATACTTGCCTGTATAATGATTATTCAACAATCATGTTGTTACGGCTCTTCCTCAAGTCTAAGACTTAATCAATTGTTGACATGAGGCTGTAAAAATGAAAAAGGGGTCCATCTTGCAGATACTACCCCTGCCACCCCTACTTTCCTCAAGTAGAGCATTTTCATCAAGTCTACAAACAACCTAGGGTGGAATCGTGCAGGCATCTAGAGACAAGATCCTGAGAGGGGCCAGGGCAGTCCTTGACCTCAAGTCATGCTAAAATAGGATTTTTCTCATCCAATTCTACTAGCCTATTTGGTAAGGCCAAGGCTGTGGTGAAATCCAAGGAGAATTTGCTTTGTGGAACTACAGGCACTGGGAGAAGGGCAAGCCTTCATTTCTCACCTCCCTTTCACCTCCTTTCAGTACTCCTTTTCAGATAGTACTTCTCTGATATGAGGGTAAGAGACAGTACAGACGGATGACTTACAGAAGCTGCCTTTTCGTGACAGAGATCACAGAGACGCAGGGTCTTACATAATCCTTATTATAGAGAATGTCTGTCCTTTTTGGTTGAATGAGAACAGACCCCTTTATGGCCCCAAATGATAGTTACCCATTCTCAGTCATTGGTGTGATTGTTGCAGCAACAAGACCCTGAAGTTTCTTCTGTGGGGAGGCCATTGGACTGCTGTCGAGTCTGGAAAACATACAATATAATTTCTCTCTTTCTTAAAGGGATGTCAATTAATGATAAAACTCCTGGGCAAAGTCCGTTCCTAGTTTAGAAGCATAAAACGTTCTTACGAGTATACAAATACACAGAGCAAGTGAAAGAAGGTAAAACTTTAGAGCCGAATTCTATTGGGGAGAAAACTTTAAGACAGGAGAGGGTTGACCTGATAAAATACAATGTGGCCTCTTATTCTCCTATGTAGATGATGGAGACAATTTGAAATCTCAAAGGTAGGGGCAAACAATGGCAGACTCCAGAAGGAGTTTGAACCAACTCAGGTAAGTGAAAGAAAAGAATCACAGTTGTCCCTCTGTATATGCAGGGATTCCTTCCAGGACCCCATGTATACCAAAACCCACGCATACACAAGTTACACACTTGGCCCCCACCTCTGATATGCGTGTGCATATCCCATAAATACTATATTTTTTCATCCTCATTTGGCTGGAAAAAAGCAAGTGGATTCATGCAGTTCAAACCCGTGTTATTCAAGGGTCAATTGTACTAGGATATAACTTGAAAACGGTCATAAAAAAGGGACACTCTTTTCTCTTTCCATATTTTCATTCTTACGCTAGAACCTCATCTAAAACCAGGACTTAATGTCTTGAGGTTTCAGAATGTTTTACATAACTATCTTGAGATTTACCTGATTTTGCCCAGTTTTGTTCAGTTTTCCTAGCTTTAGTTAACCTTGTAAACGACGTATCTACCTTTCTCTTCCCTACTAGAGCTGGCTCCCAGGACAGGGAATGTTTCATTTGCCCTTGGCTTTCCCTGCAGTGCTTGAGCCCCTGGTGTTCAACTCAAAGGTGACAAATATGTAGATGACTAGCTGAGGTATTCAGACTGGCTGGATGGTGGCTTCCATAGACAGGTAGCTCACGGCTGAAACAGTCAACCTCACACCACTCACAGGGGCCAAAGGACCCCTCACCATCTGGCAGAGTGCACCTGTCCACAATCAGTGCCACAACCAATACAGGCAATGAGAGGCAACAGGGCAGACTGGTTCACAGCCTGGCTTCTGTAGGCAGACTGCCTGGTTCAACTCCCAGCCCTGACATTTGCTGTAGAAGCATTATTATTATTTTTTAGCTGTGAGACATAAAAAGTCAGAAATGCTAGGCCAGTTATTGTGGTTTTCACCTCTAATACCAGCACTTTGGGAGGCCAAGGTGGGAGGATCGTTTGAGGCCAGGAGTTCGAGACTAGCCTGGGCAACATAGACTAGTCTCTACAAAAAAATTAAAAAAAAATTAGCCAGGCATGGTGGAGCATGCCTGTAGTCCCAGTTACTCAGGAGGCTGAGGCAGAAGGATCACCTGAGCCCAGGAGGTCAAGCTTGTGGTGAGCCATGATTGTGCCACTGCATTCCAACCTGGATGACAGAGTGAGACCCTGACTCAAAAAAAAAAAAAAAAAAAAGTCAGAAATGCAATTCAAAGCCAGAAATGCAGTGTTTAACAACTGAATAAGAAAATAAAATATAATCAGATAGTATTTGATGACAATCCTGCAAAACACAGTGGGCTTATAGCAAATACAGTGATGTCTACAGGCGAACAGAAAGAGGAATTGTTATAGTTCTGATACCATCGGCACATCTAAACACCCAATACCCACTATAATTAAATCTAACCTATAGAATGTTGGACTTAATTATGAACTATCTTGTTTACTTGCTCTTGTCTCATGACTGTTACTCTAATCTTCGCAAATAGGAAAATATACTTCTGGAGTACAGAGACACTGCATTTTCTGTATCCCGCAAGAGTCCTGGCTCAGAGGAGCTCTTAAGAAATATTTAGTGCTTTTGTGGAAACCCAGCATAATATCTCCCTTTACAAACAGACATGTTCCCAGCAAGACTTGCTCCTCAAATGAAGTCCAAATCCTGCATGTAGCTTTGTTCTGCATTGAAGGGCAGTGACTAGATCTATAGGATACTAGAGTTTCTGTGACTTTTTCTTTTTCACATATGCAATTAAGATCATGCTGGAAGTTTAGAAAGAGGGATGTAATCACTTGGCCCATGGGAAAACACAAGACGAGATTATAAAATGTGGTTCTAATCTTTGGGCTTCATGTGACCACCTTCATGACAAGGGCAGGTAACTTAGCCTCTGAGCCTTGGAGGTCAATAACATAGACCCTACCTCCCAAAGAAATGTCTGAGCATAAAATAAGACTGGTTTGATCGATCAATCAAGTCAATATGTCTGCTGTCTATCTTCATCTGCTACTCCTACAAGCATCTCAAGACACCCAAGGAGAACCTGCCATCTCATTATCTAAGCAATTTCTTCCTCTATTTCTTACTGTAGAGGGATTAGAGAGCCAGTTCTGGAGTCAGGGTCTGCATCTTGGCCTTATAACTTACCAGCTGGGTGACCCTGGGCCTGTTACTTAACTCCTCTGGGCTTTAGTTTCACCTTCTGTAAATGGGGATTATAGTAATCATATTTCATAGAGTTATTGAGAACATTAAATGAATTAATTCACACAAAGCAATTAACAACAGTGCCAGGCACTTAGTCCACATTCAGTGCCCTCCATGGTCTTGTCTGATGGGAAGAGGATGGTACAAGTATTCTAATTCCTTAACCAGCATTGCCTTCCCAGTCATCTCTGCTCTACCAGTGCCCCCTCTCCAACCCTCAACTGCTCTTGTCTACTCGGGTACTAAGTCATTTCAGTTCTGTTATCTTCTTCCCCTGCAATTTCTCCTTTCCCCCTTACTGCCCTTCTCATAACATGTCCCTTTGCTACTTCTTATCTAGACCAATAGGCACAACCCCAGGCCCAAGGGGCCCAAGAAGGTTCAAGTGATAAGAGTGCTGAGAGCTTGAGTGCAATGGCTTGATCACGGCTCACCTCAATCTTGACCTTTGGGGTTAATCTTTCTATTTTTCTGTAGCAACAAGGTCTTGCTATGTTGCCCAGGCTGGTCTCTAACTCCTGGGCACAAGCGATCCTCCTGTTTCAGCCTCCCAAAGTGCTGGGATTATAGGCATGAGCACCCGGCCTCATAGTCTTTGGATGCTTTTAGATGCATTTATTCCTTGCTTAGGGCAGTAACATTGATAGTCTTAGGTGGTCAGAAGCTCAGAGTGGCAGTTTTATATGGAAATACATTAAGTTAATTGCCATTTAAATGAGGTTTGATTAGTTTAAATTTCAAAACATGGGGACAGTGAGAATATAGAATGGGGCTGGGAATCACCGACCCAATCCTTACTCTTTTCCCATTCAATCCACACAGGCTGCCAGGTTAATCTTCCAGGACCAACAGCAACTCTGATCTTGTCTTAGCCCTATTCAGAAATGCCATTAGGATAAATACCAACTCACGGGTTTGAGTCTGTATGCAAATCTTCCTGCCTACAGTGTACTTGCCCAGCTGAGTTAACTGTGCCCTACCTACCTTTCACTGTCTGGCTACTCGCCTCTGTTCTCCCACTCCAATCCCTACTGTCTAGTCAACTTTTAAAGCTTACTTCATCCCATACCAGCAGGTGTAGCTAAAACAAATAAACAATAAAACTCACTTTAAAAGTCAGGAAATTCCCTGATCTCCAAGCTGAAAATAATTTCTTAACCCTCAGAATTTCCCCAAATACTAAGATTTTCATTAAAAACCTTACATCAGCCGGGCTCGGTGGCTCAGCCTGTAATCCCACGCCTTTGGGAGGCTGAGGTGAGTGGATTGCCTGAGCCCGCGGGTTCGAGACCCACCTGGGCAGTGAGACCTCATCTCTACAATAAATCAAAAAATCAGCCGGGCGTGGTAGCGCGTGCCTGTAATTCCAGCTACTTGGAAGGCTGAGGCGGAAGGATCGCCGGAGCCCAGCAGGCGAGGTTGTGGTGGCCGGGGGCGGCCACTGCACTCCAGTCTGGGCGACAGAGTGAGACTCCAACTCAAAAAAAAAAAAAACAAAAAAAAAACCTTACATCAGAGCTATAAGCAGGTTAGTTTTGGCTCCTCTCCCAGACTATATGTCATCTTGGGGCAGCGACAGCTTCAAAAATGTATCTTTACACAGAGTCATAAACTAAATAAATAATTAAAATTTGCTGACTTTGTGAACTGTGAGACTGCTATAGGAAGAGATTGACTGAAAGGATCACAAAAATTTTAACAGAGAATGACCCATATTTGTATTATTATTATTTTTTTGAGTTGGAGTCTCACTCCATTGCCCAGGCTGGAGTGCAGTGGCACGCTTACGACCACCCCAGCAGCCATCTGCTAAACTCTGGCGATCCTTTCACCTCAGCCTTCCAAGTAGCTGGAACTACAGGCATGTGCTACCACGCCTGGCTAATTTATTATTATTATTTTTTATTGTAGAGACGAGGTCTCGCTAAGTTGTCCGGGCTGGTCTCAAACCCGCGGACTTGGACAATCCACTCCCAAAGTGTTGGGATTACAGGCTGAGCCACCGAGCCCGGCCATGATCAATATTTTTAAAATTCCAGTTTTAAACAAACTTGGGGATGTTATGCTTTCAAATTATTCAAAGTTTGTATCAAAAGCAAATGGTTAAATATTCTCCAGTCTAAGGCTTAATGTGAATTTAGAATGTTATGACTGCAACACGTGGGAGGGAGTATTATTCTTGAAATCTTACACCTCCATCCACAGATAAGAACAATTTAGTGCAAAGAATTAAAGCGAAGTCAAAATCTTTTTAGAAGGGTAAAATGTTTTCTAAAGAGAGAATGAATATGAAAGTATCTCTGGGCAAAGAGAATCACAAGAGAGAAGTACTTGGAGAAGAAGAAATACAAACAGAGCCAACGGGGGGGGGGAGGAGAAACGCAACCAATTTTACCTAAAATGAAGGGGGAGGGGTATCCAATTTAATCGCTCAATCGCTAACTGGGATCATTTTGAGAAGAGGATCCTTTGGAGTCGGCGGTTCTGCCGCCAGGACAGAATCCGGGGAGTGGATTCCTCTGTCCGCGTCCGTCCGGACACTCGCCCCGGGAAGGTTTCGCACCCACGCCTCCTCCAGCTCCGCGTCCCAGCGAATCTGCCTTGCTCTTTGCCTCCGGATCCGTCCCAGTCTCACCCACCCGCGAGTCAGGCTCCCGGCGCGCGCCCCTCCGAACCAGCTAGTCCGGCGGTCCCGCCCGCGGTCC